>NW_019394206.1:265167-408383 GCF_000648675.2 Cimex lectularius
TATCTATCTATCTATCTATCTATCTATCTATCTATCTATCTATCTATCTATCTATCTCTCATTTCACATTTTCTAAACGTGTCTATCGCACACACATGTTCTCTTCTATTCTGTATCATTCCCTATCTCTCTCTCTCTTCCTTTTTTCTTTCTTTCTCTCTTTCATTCCTTCATCTCTCTTTTTCTATTGTTGTAACCTACACAATTTATAATCTCTTTTCTTTCTTTTCTGTCTCTTCTTCTCTCGCTCTTTCTCTCTCTCTGTCTCTCTTTCCTTGAAAAACCCACGCACAGGCACGCACGCACACACCCTTTTTATGCTATATTCTATTATATGTCACGCTCTCTTCCTCTCTCTCTCTCACTCTCTCTCTCTCTCTCTCTCTCTCTCTCTCTCTCTCTATCTCTCTCTATCTATCTTTCATTTCACATTTTCTAAACGTGTCTATCGCACACACATGTTCTCTTCTATTCTGTATCATTTCCTATCTCTCTCTCTTTCTCTTTCTTTCTTTCTCTCTTTCATTCCCTCATCTATCTTTTTCTATTTTTGTAACCCACACAATTTATAATCTATTTTATTTCCTTTCTGTCTCTTCTTCTCTCTCTCTTTTTTCTCTGTTATTTTCTGGTTTTGCATCGGTCGCGATCTCATTTTTTTTAAAATAGAACGCTATTCATTCCTTCATTCTCTAACTCTCTCTACAACTCGAGCTGTAGAAGTGTCCGTATAGTATATTATTCATACATCGAGTTGATGAGAGTTGGAGGGAAATAATTAAAGGCAGGCCAAATATCTTTTAACCCGGTTAATGTTGTTCGTTCAATTGGCGGAGAGATTATTTTTATTTAAAATTTAAATTATAATTTATTTATAAACAAAGATCGTTCTTTTATTTTAACTTTTCCTTTAATCTTTTGTTAAAATCCGGTAGAGAGAGGGTGACAATCTTGCCCTCTCATTATCTCTCTCATGCTCACATTTTCTATGCTTTTATATTATATTGTCACTCATCTGCCCTTCCCTCAATATTTTATTTGTTTATTTTTCTCTCATTCCTTTCGTTCTCGTTTCTTCTCTTTCCAAATCGTTAACATCTGTGTGTGTGTGTGTGTGTGTCACACTAATTTGCTAACAGCTTACAGACTTACTCACGATTGCGTGTAATTTGATCATTAAAAAGTTTTTCCATTTTATGGCTTTTACTTGTAACGGTTCTCCACGTAATGCACATTCAATCGGATGCTATTCAACCATTCGAACAAAACCGATATAATCTAACTGGTTTTAATTAATTTTTCACCGTTCAATGAAATTTCTTCACGTTTTACTGGCGGCCAAATAATGAATTATATTGTCCAGACAAAAAGTTAAAGGGATAATTTTTAATTGTATATTTTTGGAGTAGTTTGTCACAGATCATATTTTATAGCTAGGTTAGAAGTAAACAAAAATTCATTTTTTATCTTTTATAACAACTCGTTTCAGATGATGTTAAATTAAAGAAGAGAATGAGGTAGTTGAGAAAAATACCTTTTAGTGCCTGGGTGAATTATAAAACATTTATTGAAAAATACAAAACAGATGGAAATATAAATTTTGAACCAAATATTTCACACTTTATGTGGGCATAAAATATTTTTACAATCAACATGTGTTTTCTAATTCACCCTGAAGATGACCCGAATGAAGGTTGAAACATCGGCAAAAACATGAAAAGTTGTTTTTCGAAACTACCTCATTCTTGACCGTTACTCACGATTCCAGCAAAAAAGTTTTCTCACAACTGTATAAGTACCGAATTTATTTATATATTTCTTTTAAAATATTGCATTAAAATAACTAAACTTCAATATACATGAACTTACTATTACCAAGTGATCGGAAATATCTCTAATAATTCAAAGCGCCAAATCAGCGCTTTTCTAACGAGAATGCTGTATCAACAGAACGTATCTGCATTGTTAGCCTTCTGGTTGTGGGTAGCTAGGTGCTTGTTTCGCATTGTAGACGTCGAGAAGACGGCATTCGGTTATCAGGGGAGTGATAGGGGACCTCGGGGCCCTCATTAGCCGGTAAATCTGCCGTCTCGCTGCTTCGTAGGAAGGAGGGGAATTGAGAAGGAGCCAAGGGCTGTTGTGCAATCAGCGGAGAACTGCTGACTGTCAACCTTGCCCATGGGATGCGGGGGTTGGAGGAGGCTGGAGGCCGAAACCCGAAATTGGATACATTCCTCCCCAGGGGTGGACTTTCCCCTTTCCTTAATAGATTGCCCAAATACATTTAATGTTTGATGAATATCGAGGGAAAACTATTGCCGGAGATTTATGACTATTAATTATTTTTACCAGCCAAAAACGAAACATTTCAAATTAATTTCTCAATGTAGAAAAAACAAGCTCCCCTGAATGATTATTATAAACCTGTTTCTGTGCAACAGTAGAAAGATACAGACATTTTATGAATTTATGCTTGGCTGTTTGCCATTGTACAGAACTATTTCAGATTCTATATTATTGTCAGTTGGTTGTTTATATGCACTCAGACGATTGAGTGGACCAATAAATCCCGATAGTTTAGAAATAAGAATCTTAGTTTCGTAATAGGGGTAATAATAGGCTTATTGCACAATTCATAACTTCAAGTTTACATTCTCTCTATAATTATTTTTTATATTTTATGTCTTATATATTTTAATACAACTAAATAATGTGTCTTGTGTAATTTTCTAATTGTAATATGCGTAATTCATGGAATTCATTCTTTTTTTTCACAAGTAATTATAATAATTTCTCGATGATTGAACTTAAGTAATTGAAAACAGTGAATAATGAAAACCACTACGTAAATTAAAAAACCCACATTTAACAAATAGTAATAAAAAAAAGATAAATGGACCTCCCTAGTAAAAAAAGAACGAATTACAATATAAAATGAAAGCGGAAAATACTTGTCAAAAATGTGAATTTGTATTTGATCAAAGTGTACTACATTAAGTAGTATGTGTGGTGTTTAGTGACCGTTACTTGATGATTATTTGGAGGTCGTGAGGTGCGGTCTGGTGTGACGTAGGTTTTACAAAAACATTTTCTTTATCGTGCCAACGTTTCGACTTTTATTGAGATCATCTTCAGCGCCTGGGATTTAAAAACATTGTTTAAATTGGACAAACACATGTAGGATGTGAAAAAAGAACGTGTCATATCTATGATAGCTAATATCATTAATCAAATTCAATATCGATAACACACATAATCATCATCACATCACACAAAATATATAATACAACGTATAAAACTATCATCACATTCCACACATCAAACATTTCTACATAATCAAATTCTTCAACAATTTAGCTTTCCTTTCCCTACTTATCCTCGTCAATATAATCCTGAAAACATAATTAGGCCGAATCATTTCCCATTTTTTCCTATTGTGGGATCTGTCGGTTCCTTTCGTATCAAAGAAGCCGACTACTCATATAAAAATGTCTTTCCATTCCCGACTTTTTTCACAACCTCTTCAAAATCCAACGTATATAAACAAAAAACATCAATATCTAACTGGCACTCTCAACACGACACAAAATAATGGCACATTTACATAGAAAACAAACACTTTGAGTGAGTACAAATACTTTGATTGAATATAAAATTTTCTAGCAATGTATAAATTCATTTTTTTAATCTAAAATTTTCTAGCATTGTATATTTTTTTTCACATCCTACATGTATTTGTACAATTGAAACAATCCCGGGCGCTGAAGATGATCTCAATAAAGGTCGAAACGTAGCACGATAAAGAAAATGTTTTTTTTTAAATCTACGTAACACCAGATCGCATCTCACGAACTCCAAATAATCTTTAAGTAGTATGTTACTATTAGTACTATTACTACGATGTAAACTATTTCTTACTAATATAGTTTTCCATGTGTTAGTCTCCTCTTCTCAACATTGGTGCGTCATTTTATGTACAAAACCTTATATAGATTTTTTTGCATCTAATTATCTCATTTTAAATATCAAATTAAGTTTTTCTCATCGAAAGCCCTTTTTAATTTTAAATTTATTTTTCCAATATCAAAGGAAAGTTTTAACGAAAAATTAACCATTTTTAAATTCAAATTAACTTTTTTTGATTTAATATCAATTTTGTTTTTACATAAAAACCTATGAGTTGGTTTGAAATGTAAGCAGGTAACGTTCACCTGGTATTCACCATAAATAATTGGACTCTAGAGGACAAAATATAAAATTAATCACAATTAAAATAAAAACCATAATACAAGAAATATAAAATTAAACGATTCCTTTTTTATGTTGAGAATATAACACATTTTAAAACATATAGCCAAAAACGCAGGACGGCGTATCGGGGCAAGAAAGCGCGGGTCATTGGAAAATTAAAAAATTTCATTGAAGTTGAAATTTAATTAATTTATTATTTTAATATTAATTTAAATTTAAAAAAGACTAATTAGGAAATAAGAAAAGTTAATTTAATATTAAAGCGGGTTTACTGGAAAAGTGAATAAAAGGTTAATTTGAAGTTATAACGGGTTAATTGGAAAAATATAAAAGTTAATTTGAAGTTAAAAAGGGTTAATTGGAAAATTAAAAAAGGTTAATTTGAAGTTAAAAAGGGTAAATTAAAAAATTAAAAAGGTGTAATTGCATTCTCCCAGATACGTGAGAGTTGTCAGAAGTTTAATTTTATCCATTATATTTACTGGTCCAAAATAATTCTTTTCATTAATTAATCTTTTTATGTAAGGTTTTGGTTGAAATGAAAAAGTTAGTGCCAAGAGTTGGGTTCGGACCCACGACCTTCTGCTGGTGGGTTCGAATCCCGCGCATGGCACTGACTTCCACATTTAAAATATTCTCTTGCATGCCTGTGTGGGAGGAAATTTTAAAAATTCTCAAAAGATTAATTAATTGAAAGTTTAATTTTATGTTCAAGAGATTTAATTGGATATTTACAAAGGTTAATTTGATGTTAAAATCTGTTAATTTAAAATTAAAAAATTGAATTTGAAGTTAAAAGTGTTAAATTCCAATTAGAAAATGATTAATTTAAAGTTAAAAATTGGTAATATGAAATTAATAAAAAAAATGTAATTGGAGGTTATAAAAGTTAAGTTCAACTTAAAACAATTTATATTGAAGTTATTAAGGGCTGTGATGGATAAAAGATTAATTTGGCTATAATAGGAAGATAAAAACAATTACCAGTAATCAAAGAGCTTTCTAGCTATTATATCATAACTGTCAGCATTATTAATAAATTATTTTAGTATGAGAATAGTTTGGAAAATTATAGCACAAACACATGAGCAAAAAATATTTAATTTTTAACGTACAAAAAGTTTTAATTTAGATCTTGACTTAAAATTTTTAAGTATAATGTTGTTCTATCGTCACTTGGTTTTCGTAAGGGTCTTAAACTAAGATTTATAATAACATAAAACGTTTTCATTCTTTTTCCTTCAAGGAGGAGAAGCGACACATTAATAGAAGTGTCCCGTAAGATTTATTCAATGTGTATACGGTTTTTTTCCCTTGATAAACGTCATTATCAACGGTACACAGCCGGGCAATGTATACGCTAACGTCCCCATTCCGTCGAGGGGTTTTAAAAGCAAAAGGGGTTAAATAACGTCGTCATTATGACAAATGGCTCGGCGTCTAGATTTATCACGACGTAGTCCTGAAAGATTCCCTTGCAGGCCTGTGTGGAAAGAAATTTTAAAAATCCTCAGTAGGGAGAATCAGGCGATTTATAAAAGTCAAAAAATAGCAGAAGAGTGTAGTTATTTTCAACCAGTGAAATATTCCTTTAAGCAGATGATTTCATCTTGGATTTTTTATAAGGAAAGATATACAGGTCTTTACTTTAAACTGACAAATTGTGAGAAAATTTGCCCAACCACCTTTCGCAGTTAAATAAACACCACACATTTTAACGCTAAAATTTTAGTTTTTAGAAAAGAAAAAATAAATAAAAGCTCTATTTGTATATGTAATGTTTCAAAATACAATAGAAGTGAACTTTGTCTGGTGACACCAAGCATAGAGTATTCTGAAGGACATTCGCCAACAATGTGGAGAAACTCGCATCAACAATAAAAAAGGTCAATAAAACATAAACGGATATACATACCCCGTGGCCATTTCATTTGTCGCCGAGAATCTAATCCTGATTATACGATATTTGAAAAATGGCAAAAAGGAGGGAAAATTGAAAAGGTGGGGTTGAGATGGGAAGACGATAGCTCAAGTGGTAGAGCAGCGGCTTATCTAGCCGAAGATCGTGGGTTCGAATCACGCTCGTGCCATTGACTTTTTTATCTCAACTAAAAACCTTAATTAATTGAAAGATATTAATTGGTCACGCGGACCACGAAAAGTAGTCAATTTATTAAGTTAACATAAAGTATACTTCACTAAAGCTCTCCGTGGCCATTTCATTTGTCGCCGAGAATCAAATAGATTATACTACATTTGAAAAATGGCAAAAAGGAGGAAAAATTCAAAAGGTGGTGTTGAGATGGGAAGTTAGTGCGCGAGTGGATTGAATCACGATAGCTCAAGTGGTAGAGCTTATCTAGCCGAAGATCGTGGGTTCGAATCCCGCTCGTGGCACTGACTTTTTTTATCTCATCTAAAAGCCTTAATTAATTGAAATATAAAAAATAATTTTTGCATTGTATAAATTCACTTTTTTCGACACAAACAACGTTTGTAAATCCCAATCCCTGAAGATGATCTCAATAAAGATCGAAACGTTGGCACGATAAAGAAAATGTTTTTCTGAAACCTAAGTCACACCAGACCGCATCTCACGATCTCCAAATAATCATAAAGAATAATAATTACTGTAAACAAAAGATATGAACAAGCCAAAATTGAATTGTACCGACGGTGATATATGCTGTCACAAATAATCGAAACCGGCAACGAAACAATATTAATCTATGTAAATTGCTGCAGTTTGAAAATGACGGTAGGAAACACTGAAACAAACTCCGATGTCCCGGTGTGAAACATTTGTGGCATTTTCAACTCAACTGGATGGCCAAAGCCGGCATAAATGGCCGTGTACGCATTTGGAACACAAAGCAAGTAATTAACGCGGACATATTTTCATGCTCGGTGGCCCGTTCCCAACTCGGCACGTTCGCCGCCACCTAATTGAATTTATTGTGATAAAAGACCTGTGAGAATCACAGAGGTTATTATTAAATCCGACGTATCACCCACTCTCTTTTCTCTACTTGTCTCGTTTAATGCGAAATTTCATTTACAACTTGGTAATATTCCGTTTAATATTTTTTTTAGGTCTTTAAAGCCGACCCAGCCGTTTATGTTGTAAGATAACCCCATTTGGTATAATTTTATTTTCATGCTTAAACTTCGTAATAGATCGACTTTACGACAAATTTATTGCTATTTATCATTAATTTAATATCATAGCCCGTCGAAGGATAAAATAAGAACAAGCAATCAAGCTCATTAGGCAAGTGTATTTCGATCTTTCAAGCTGAAATAAACGGCTCAAAAATTAATAGCGATATTGACAATTTTGTACTATTTACTTTTCCTAGCTTTTTTATTTTGTGTAATATTTAGTGGTCGTTAATTAATGATTATTTAGAGATCGTGAGATACGGTCTGATGAGATGTAGGTTTAGAAAAACATGTCCTTTATCGTACAACGTTTCGACCTTTGTTGGATCATCTCCAGAGCCTAGGATGTATAAATATTGTTTAAGTCATACAAAAACATGTAAGATTTGAAAATGAAATTATACAATGATGTGTACACAATATGGAAATTTGAAATTTATTCAAAGTATCTGTACTCACTCAAAGTGTGTCTTTTCTGTGTAGATGTGTCGTGTTGAGTGTTAGTGAGATATTGATGTTTTTTGTTTAAATATGTTGGATTTTGAAGGAGTGGGGAATAAAGTCATAGGAATTCATTTTTCCATGAGGAGTAGGCTTCTTTGAGGTGAAAGGAGCTGATAATGGAAAAAAAGGTAATGGTTTGTCGTTGACTATGAATTTATACAATGATGTACAAAATATCAAATTTTTTTTAACCAAAGTATTTGTACTCTTTCAAACTGTGTGTTTTATGCGTAATTCAAATCCTAGTCTTTGTTGATATGAGGGTTTTTAATTACCGAGAACTGGTGTTTCTAGAATACCCTGGATTATTTCTAGTATTGAATAAAAAAAGCCATTGTTTTGCGAAAATGGGATTCAAGCTCATATTATTTGCGCGAGTCCACTACCTACTTGTGTCATTCTCAATGATTAGTGTGACTGGCTATTTTACTCGCAGTATAAAATAATCTTTCAATTAATTAAGGTTTTTAGTTGAGTTAAAAAAGTCAGTGTCACGAGCAGGATTCGAACCAACGACCTTCGGCTAGATACGCCGCTACTGTACCACTTGAGCTATCGTGACTTCGATCCGCTCGGACACTAACTTCCCATCACAACCTCACCTTTTTGAATTTCCCCTTCTTTTTGCCATTTTTCAAATGTCGTGTAGTCTATTTGATTCTCGGCGACAAATGAAGGTATTGAGATGGGATGTTGCTGTCCGAAGGTCGTGGGTTCGAATCCCGCTCGTGACACTGACTTTTTTATTAACTAAAAACCTCAATTAATTAAAAGATATTAATTGGTCAAGCGGACCACGAAAATTAGTGTGTATAAAATAATATTAAAAATCGAGAATAAAACATAAAATAAGCTTCCTAAGTAAAATAACAATTTTAATGTATTAAAACCCTCCACCAGAATCCAAATTTAAAGGCGACATGTACACGAGATAAATTAATAAAACTTTTATTTAACTAAATGCACTCGAAATTGTTTCAACAAAATAATGAATAAATTAAAATGGATCCTTTTTCCAGGACACGTTAAAATTAATAAACGTTTTAAAGGCTCTCCACAAAGAAATATAATCGTACAATCACCTCTAATCAATATAGTTTAACCGGCTGCTCTTTCTCTCTCTCTCTTTTTCGGAATTTCGCCCAAATTTTATTTTTATAAAGATTATCAAACTTCACCCGCCATGTAATCTTCCTCTTCTTCTTGTTCCGTGTTGAATGGCCTCGGTGAGGCACTTCACGTCCATACTATATATAAATTGTTATCCTTAGCGACTATCCATAGGACAGCTCAGGTCCTAAAAGTACAGTAATTAAATTGAGGAAACAGGACCTTTTGAGAAGCACCACATGAAAAACAAGGGTCCAAGGCTAAGGTTCTGGTCTTAGCGGTTGAAGTGTATCTTGTAGTTGAGAGTAATGGCTTAATTTCCAAAAATAATGGCACTGAACGGAAAAAACTCTCGTCGAAAAGCTCATAAATTAGCTCTGACGTCGTTTCACCTTAACGGGCTGCTCTTTGGTTGACCATGAAACTTCCTTGTCAGAGGATTTTCTTCTCTATATTTCACATGGCACACACAAAAACAGTTCGGAAACGAAATGGTAAAAACGGAAGAAGAATGATAAAAAGCAGAGTCTGGACTGGAATGGAGGAAAGCAAACCCAGTTGTGAAAAGCAGGATTTGTAGTCCCCAGCAGAATAGGATTAGGAAAAGTCAGGTTAAGTCGTACCCGAAGGGAAAAACAAAAAAGCAGTTTTAAAAGGGAAAAAGTGATGTCAATCTACCTGGGCTCCGTCATTCCCACGACTTTTCTTTCAAAAACAACTAACAACTTCTCTAGAATAATTATAGATTCCGTCCAGAAGTAAATTCTTTATAAAATTATCACAGACAAAATCGAATAAAATTTTTTTCAACGTCCCTACTTCTTCTAAAGTGACCAATAATAATAATATGATTATAAGGGAATAATTTATCAATCAATATATCAAAATATTGGTTAAACCTTATTTCAAGATTACCCTCTGAATGGTGCTGAATACCTCTGATAAAGCAAAAAAAAGATTACCCTTGGTGGAAACCAGGATAAATTATACTAATGGTCAACTTTGTCAAGCAAAATATCAAGAAATTGTGGTTAAGTAATTTTTTAAAGTAAAAAATAATATTTCAATTAATTTTGCATTGCAATTTTTACATAACAATAAAATTAATTACAACGGTTATAATACCCACACATGTTTTATAATAGCCCGAATAAATAAAATTATCCAACGGTATAATTATAATTAAACTTTTTTTTTACGTTTTTGCAAGTGTATTTTTTCTTTTCATAATTTATAATGGTCTGAATCATGCCTCCAGCTAACAAATACAAGTTTTTACTTATTGAAAGCAGGAGATTTTATACAGATTTTGTTATATTTATTTCAATTTAATTATACAGAAATTGAGATGCGGTCTGGTGTGATGTAGGTTTCAAAAACACATTTTCTTTATCGTGCCAACGTTTCGATTTTTATTGAGATCATCTTCAGGGCCTGGGATTTACAAACATTGTTTACATTTAACAAATACATGTAGGATGTGGAAAAAAGTGAATTATACAATGTAAAATATATTTTTTTTATACTCAATCAAAGTATTTCTACTCACTCAAAGTGGTTGTCTTCTGTGTAATTGTGCCATTCTTGCGTGTCGTGTTGAGAGTGCCAGTGGGATATTGCTGTTACATGTTGGATTTTGAAAAGGTGGGGAAGGAAGTCGGTATAGAAAAGACATTTTTGTATGAGGTGTCGGCTTCTTTGAGGTGATAAGAGTCGACGAAGGGAAAAACGTTGGTAATGTTTCGGCCAGATTATCCTTTCAGGATTATATAGAAAGGGATAAATAGGAAAAGGAAAGCTAAATTGTTGGACAATTAGACTATGAAAAATATTTGATGTGTGGAATGTGATGTGATGATATATGTATGTTATCTATATTGAATGATATTGATTAATGATATTGCTGCGACTGAGTTTACGTGTATCTGTTCTGTAATTGATGCTGTGTTACCTCTGTTGATATAAAACATTTCTAAAAAATTACGTTTATGTTTGTTTTGTTCTGTATGTAATATTTTTGGATTTTTGAAGTCGAAATTGTGTTTGTGTTCAAAATGGTGGGTAGCGAGTGCTGTAGGATTTTGCTTGGGTTTTTTGCAATCATAGATATGTTGCTTTACTCTCTTGTCCAGATATTGGGATGTAAGACCGATGTAAGTTGCCGGACAGTTTAAACAGTTGATTTTGTAGATTACGTCAGATTTATTTTTATTGGTGTGGAATCTTTAATTTTGGAAAAATTTGTTTGAATTGTTTTATAATTTTTGAAAGCTATTTTGAAGTTATCGGACGGGAGAAATTTGTTTAATTTATGTGATAGGCCTTGAATAAATGACATGGAAATGTATGCTGGTTTGTATTTGATAGACTTAATGTAGTATTATTAGTAATAGTGGATAGTTTTTCTGAAACCTACATCACACCAGACCGCATCTCACGATTTCTGAATAATTATCGATTAACGGTCATTAATCACCACACATTTCAATTTAATGTTTAATTTGTATAGAACGCTAATACACTGACAGGCATAAATTCCACCCAATTGATTTTTCTTTATTTTCTTGATAAAAAAAAAATCTGCCCTTAATTTATCTCAATGTTTTTACCAAACATATTTTTTTATGTTATGTTTTAAACTGGAAATATCAATTAGAGGATTCAATAATCCAAAACGAGGATAAAGGAACATTATTCAATGTTTACTTTTTAGGAATTTAATTTTTTCTCAGTCTCATTTGAATTCTGAAGCCATATACCGGTTAGTTTTCATCTTTTTCTACTTTATTTCAATTTTTGAACTTAAAACTGCCACTCATTGCTGAGAATGTTGCGCCTGGTGTGGCTTTTATTTATGATCGACGTTTTGAGAAACTGGGTCCTGCCATAGAAGGACCCATTCTGGACGCCCTAGGGTACCAGAACCACAGGTTTTTTGACTTTGAGAATTTTGCGAACACCTTACTATTGGTCAAGCGATTCATCTTCTCCAGGAAGTTCGAGATGTCCAAATTTCTGAAAGCACTGCACGAAGAAGATACAACCAGTATGGACCGATGACTTTTCGCCCCGTAAGAGGAGTATGATTGACCAGAACACACAAAGTTGCACGGTTCGAATTTGCTCGAGCCCACGGCAATTGGTGTTAGGAAGATTGGTCGTTCATTTTACATATGAGTGTAGGTCTGCTCTACGATCTTCAGATGGGCGTAAAAGAGTGTGGAGAAGGCAAAATGAAAGGTACGAAGCTTGTAATTTTTCCCAGAACCAACCTTTTCAACGTACCCAGTGATGGTGTTGACGGGAATTTCAATGAAGAGTCGCACATAGTTGGTTATTATTCATGGAGGGTCTTGGACGGCCAATCGCTATGTGGATGAAATTTTAGAAAATCATGCGTTTCCTATCCTCGATAAAAACTGCGATAATCCTAGTCTAATACACGATAATGCCCGTCCACATGTCGCTCGCATAGCACAAACGTTCCTTCAACAGCATAGCATTGTCATTATTATTCCTTAGCCTGGCCAGCCCGTTCTTCAGACTTGAACCCCATCGAACATTTATGGGATAACCTCAAAAGACGAATAAGAGCACGTCCTTACACGCTCCACGATCTTGAAAGGTTTCTTCGTGAAGAATGGGCTAACCTCCAGCAAAGAGACATTTCCAGAATGGTATGCTGAGACGTCTTCGAGATGTAATTAAGGCAAGAGGAGAAATACGTTCCAATATGGAAAAGCCATTGTTGACCTTAAACGCGATCTCCAAATAATCGTTGACCTTAAATTTAGCTATAGTGAACAGACCTTTTTGCGTTTTTTATATACCTTCGTTCCTAACGAATGAAGTATTGATTCTTGAAAAGTATAATTTTATTATATGGAAATTCTGATAACATTAACTAATAAAATTTAAGATTTTTTTTGGCGTTATGAACTATGCATATTAGCCATGTGACAATTCATATATGTGTGTTCAAATTTGGGGGGGTTATTGTGAAAAAAGGGCCAGAGGCGACGGTGGGAATCGAACTCACGACCGCGGCGTGAGAGTCTCTCATGCTAACCACTCGGCTACCGCGGTCCCCGGAGACAAAGATTTTCTTTGTAATATTTGTCAGTTCAATTAATGTGCACATGACATTTTATAAATAAATATTTATACAAGGAAGGTAGCCGTTAGAATTTTTATTTTGCTGCCTTAAAGGTTCAAGTGCCTAGGTTCAAGTAGTAAGCCCACTTGGATTTATCGTTACTGTAATAAATGTAACAGTTTTATTTAAAAATTTTAATTGATAATAATTTTCAATTAACTAATCTTTAATTAAGGTATTGGTTGAGATAGAAAAGTCAGTATCACAAGCGGGATTCGAACCCACGACCTTCGGCTACGCTGGTCTACCACTTGAGTTATCGTGACTTCGATCCACTCGAACACCAACTCCCTACCTAAACCTACAACCTTTTGAATTTTCCCTCCTTTTTTGCCACTTTTCAAATGTCGTGTAATCGGATTGAATTCTCGGCGACAAATGAAATGGCCACAGAGAGCTTTCGTGAAGTGCTTCATTGTGCGTATTACATGTAGTAGGTTTCGTGGTACGATTGACGAAATAAATTGTTTTCATTTAATTAATCTTTAATTAACATTTTGGTTGGGTGGATCGAAGTCATATAGCTCAAGTGGTAGAGCAGCAGCGTATTTAGCCGAAGATCGTGGGTTCGAATCCCGCTCTTGACACTGACTTTTTATCTCAACCAAAACCTTAATTCAAGATTCATTAATCGAAAAGAATTTATTTGGTCAATCGGATCACGAAACCTAAAAGATTGATAATAAAGTCAAAATTGACATGATAATATATAAAAATTGTCTGAACATTTCCAACAACAGTATACACAAAATATGGTATATACACAGTATATACACAATATTGCACAAATTCAGATTTTTTTAAATAAACATTAGGTCATCATAAACGTTTAAATCATGGCAATTATAAAACCCGTTGCGATAGAAATATTTAACCACCGTTGAAACGATCAAATGGGCAGTTAATCACGATGAATCTTATTTCTCACAACAGTCCACCAATCATTCGGGCCTGGGGCGGGGAAAAATAAACGAGACAGCATAAAATAAATGCGGAGATAACCGATGAGGGAGAGGAAAGCGAGAATCGTGTTTATCGAAAATATTCAATTTCCTCCAACTGCCGAACGGGATTGGCGTTGGTGAAACGTAAAATTCTAAAGATCTTCCAGTAACCGATTTCACCAGATGGAAACGGTTTTGTCACCCACCCCCGCGCCGGGGATGACGGCTTTCCGGCTCGGCGTTGATACCAATTTTCTACCGGATTCGGAAAAATCCCCAGCCTGATTCGACACCACCGGATAAACATTTTTGACGAATCAAAAAAAATAAACCGACATACAATTTGATGCAATGTTGGCTAAATATCACACTTGAATAATGTTTTAATAAAATCTTATAAACGAAAGGATTTCACATCCAAAAAGAAAATAGAACATAACAGTAAAATAACAAGTTCTTAATACGGCATTGATTGCACATAAAACCGTCTGCTGGACTTGATAGCCAGGGAATTCACGCAAAAAGCAATGATAGAATCATCCAAAAATCAAAATAAAACTGAGATAAACAAAATAACAATAAACGCGATAGAAAATCAAATCTTGGTTATCTCAATACATTGAACGAAAACTAACGCTTATGGGACTCCATTTTTTCAAAGGATTTATTTCCTTTTTTTTCTAATACAAGTAAAATTGTTAATACGTACAAATTCTAAAATAAAAAATGAAACAAAATCTAGTACTTTAAAATAAAACTTTGGCACTAGAGTGCGAGTCAGTGGTGACATTTCTTATAGGGTCTACGTGCTACTAGTCGTCCAGTTGGTCGCCAGGCCACTGCAGCTTTATTCCTTAAGGTTTATTTGGGATAGTGTGAAATGTTAGGTTTAAAACTAAGGGATTGGGGTGTAATGAAAGAGAGTTGTGGAATTTTATGCATCGGATTTTATAACATCTTTCACAGAAAAAACTTTAAGGACATTATCGATTGTGTGATTAGACACTATGACCTGAACTGATAAGTATTTTCTTTGGTGATTGATCAGCCTTCTCAGTTTAAATGTTTTTCTTTCCAAAAGGTAGATTGGGGATGAGGCCAGATCCGGTGTATGCGATATGTGGACCATATAACAATTTTCTTTCCTCAACAAGATCAAACCTTATGGCTAAATTTTTTTGGATATTTACTAAATCAATAGACTGAGGGTGATGAAAAATCTTTTATCATTATGCTACCCTCCACAATGACCTTCAAAATTCCTTATATCCAAATATTTATTCCAAAAAAAAATTACCAAGTTTCACAGAAAACTTTCCCACCATCCAAATAGTCTTACCCACCCTTTCCGATAGAACGCATCCCTACAACCCCATAAGGCGTCTTAAGAGGAAATGGCCCCGCGACCTCCTTTCCGAGTAAACTGTAAAAACATTATTACAACCAATCTGGCAAATTGCGCAGGTCAAATTAATCCTAGGTGCCCATTACGTAAAATGTCTTTTGGGTTGGTAAGATTTGTGTTTTCCTAGCAATTGCCAGGTGTAGTTGTTGGGTCTAAACCTATAATAATGCAAACGTTGAAAGATAATTTTACTATTTCCAAAATTTCTAAGCAGTTTATAAATGTTTGATCATGATAATATGTGGTGTTTAGTGACCGTTAGTTAATGAATATTTGTAGATCGTGAGATGCGATCTGGTGTGACGTAGGTTTTAGAAAAACATTTTCTTTATCATTCCAACGTTTCGATCTTTATTTAGATCATCTTCAGGGCTCAAAGTGTTTGTTTTCTGCGTAGATATGTCGTTCTTGCGGGTCGTGTTGAGAGTGCCTCTTGAGCCCTAAAGATGATCTCAATAAAGATCGAAACGTTGGCACGATAAAGAAATTTTTTTCTAAAACCTACGTCACACCAGACCGCATCTCACGATGTACAAATAATCGTTAATGATTATGTTTCACAAGAATATCCAGTCAGCGTATTTTTATTGTTATAAACGGTACTTAATGAAAATACATTTTACTTTAGATAATCCTGTTGTGGGTAATTTTTCAGGATTTTACCAAATCGCTTTGGAAATCCGGCTCGAACGATATAAAATTTGCTGAACAATTCATTGGCCGGCGGACCGTGAAAAGGAGAGATTTGATTAATCATTCGGAAAAACCACTTAAGAGTTGCTTCTTTTCTTTTAATACTTATTTTGCTTTTTTCATCACTTTAGAAATATTCTGCGTGGGGAGGAAAAGAAGTTCATCTTTTGGACTGGAAATTACTACCGTTTTCCTTCAATCTCTCATTTATTTAATGTACTCGTCTTCTAATGAACCGTCTTCTGAATCTGTTAGTCTCTTCTTTTCTGACGTGGGAGAGTTTCTCGGCAAACTTAATTTTTTAACGTTTTGTTCTTTTCACTGGAGCATGAGTTAAAGAAGCCGACTTTCTATGTTTTCCACTTTACAGAATTAATGAAACACATTAGAGATTTGCACATAAAAGGTTGTAATAAAAGCTTTTGTTTTAATTTAAAAAAATTTTCTATGGACGATAAAAAAAAAGCAATAATGCATTAAGTATATTTAAATTTTGTTGTTATAGAATAAATAGCTAATTTTAGATGATGGTACTTCCTCAGTCCTTGGTATTTCAGTTTAGGTTAATTATGGTCATAAAGAATATATATTCGGTGAGTTATTACTTAATGAATGCAAAAATATTCAAAATCCAACACACATCCAAATTAAATACTGCCATTCAGTAAAAAGGTGTAAATAAATTCATTATACTTAAGTACAAACACGTTTTAGCAAACTGAAATTTCCATTGACTAAATAACCAATGAAATTACGTGCGGGGAAATATACATACAATTTTATAATTTCCGGTAAATATCAACATGAACGTACCTGTGGCAATATATTAAGATCCAAAATAATATTCCGATATTATACAAGCCTGGTAATTTATAACTCCTCCCTTTCCAAGAAGGCGTACATATCTACTGACTAATATTATTGGCTTTGTTTTATGTAATTTATATTACGCCTTGCGGAATGTCAAATATAAGCCGAATACTTGAAAATTGATAAATATCTCACAGCCGATTGGCTACAACCACGATACACTACCCATCACAAACAATTAAAAGAATTATTTACATTATATTGTAAGAATTATTTCTACATGCTTTGCATGAGCTTATTATTACATGATCATCAAATTATGTTCATACGTATTTTTTTCCCACTTGTGTTTCTTGTGTATGTATTTAGTGACCGTTAATTAATGATTATTCGGAGGTCGTGAGATGCGGTCTGGTGTGACGTACGTTTTAAAAACATTTTTTTATCGTGCCAGCGTTTCAATCTATACTGAGATCATCTAATATTAAATATCTATTCTAATATATTAAATATTTGTTTCTATATTTGTTTGTTTGGTTATTTGTTTGAAAGTCCAAGATGTCCACGACCTTCTTCGAAATATATGACGAATATATCTTTTTACTATTAGACGTGTCTGTTTCTGAAGTTCATGCAACACAAATCTGTGGACAAGAGTTTATACAGAATAAAATAAAAGTTTTACGGATTTACACGCTTTCGGACAGCCAGACAACTCTGAAGACACTAAATGCTTGCTATTTTAGCCCCAAATTAGTCTAAGGAAGCCGGAATTGCCTAATGGCCCCAGAAGGGCGCAAGGATATCTTGAAGTTGGTATTGGGATGTGAAGGTTTAAAAGGAAACGAACAGTCTGATTAACTAACCGAAGAAAAAAGCAACTGTCTCACCCATGGAACCGGAGATTGTGTTAAAGCTGGAGCTAGAAAAATGGCTTGTAAAAGAAAAACACAAGCATTGGACAAAAGCTAAACGATTCGTAAATCATTAAAAAAAGGCGAAGAAACTTTTCCGTCTCTCTCACTCTCGCTCTCTTTCGCACGCACACACACTCTCTCTCTCTCTCTCTCTTTCTCGTTCTTTTTTTCATTCACAGCAAGAAAGATTTACGGAAAATTATAGGTCTTGGCCACTGCCAAGCTAAACAGCTAAGAGGTTCATAAATCTCTCAAATAGGCAAGTTGGAAATTTTTTTTCTCTCTATATCTCTTTTTTTCTCTCTTATCTATTATATCTTTTTCCTAACTTTTTACAAATGCCCATTTATATAGAGTAAACTATCAATTAACAGCGCTATCTATATGATTGAACAATGTAATTATGAATTCGTCTCCCCCCCTTAAATCTCAAAATGTAAGTGAAATTTATTTTTGTTTATTGTAATGTTTTTCATAGTTTTATTGGCAAATATAGTATCTTTGTTAACTTGAAGTTACATTTTAGTCAAACGAGTTCGTCATAACGACCAAAAATAAAGTCTCTCTCTCATTATCTCTATTATTTTTCTCATATTTCTCCTTCTTTTTCACTCTCACTCTCATTCTTTTCAACTATTTCAGTCTCCCACTACTCATCTTTCTCTCTTCCTTTTTTCTCTCCGTCTCTCTCTCTCTCTCTCTCTCATTATTTCTAATCTTTTTCTCGCATTTCTCTCTCTTTTTCATTCTCACTCTCATTCTTTTCAACTATTTCAGTCTCTCACTACTCATCTTTCTCTCTTCCTTCTTTTCTCTCCGTCTCTCTCTCTCTCTCTCCCAATCTCTCTCTCATTATTTATATTCTTTTTCTCGCATTTCTCTCTCTTTTTCACTCTCACTGTCATTCTCTTGACCTATTTCAGTCTCTAACTACTCATCTTTCTCTCTTCCTTTTCTCTCTCTCCCTCTCTCACTCTCTCTCTCTCTCTCTCTCTCTCTCTCTCTCTCTCTCCCTCCCTCCCTCCCTCTCTCTATAAGTGTGTAAATCTCACTCGCTCAATAATTTTCTAATTTTTCTTTCAACCATAATAAAAATCTTTCCTGGGTGCATATTAACTTTCTGTCTGTCTTTCACGCTCTCTGGCTGTCTGTCTTTCGTTCACGCTCTCTCCATCTCATTCTCTCTCTCTCTATCTCTCTCTCTCTCTCTCTCTCTCCCAATCTCTCTCTCATTATTTCTATTCTTTTTCTCATATTTCTCCCTCTTTTTCACTCTCACTCTCATTCTCTTCACCTATTTCATTCTCTTACTACTCTTCTTTCACTCTTCCTTTTTTTTCTGTCTGTCTGTCTGTCTCTCTCTCGTCTCTCTCTCTCTCTCTCTCTCTCTCTCTCTGAATAAGCAAGATTTTAGAAAAACGAAAGGTCTCTATACCGGACATTGTTTTCTTAATTACCAAGTAACGACGCTGGGCAAAGGAGCAACAGAAACGTCACAAAGCCTTTGCGAATGTGAAAAAAAATGTGTTATGTAAGATAAGAAATAGAATCTCATAGCATGAGAAGTGCCCGAAGATTCCTTACAGAAAGTGCGTAGCTTTGAGGAAAAAAAAACATTTTACGGCATATGATTTTAATTACAGAGGTTCCACTGTGGGTATCAGTAGAGAAAGATTGAAATCCAAGGAAAAAAGGCTGTTTGTATTTTAAATAAATAGTAATCTGTACTTAAGAAAAATCCTATAACCTTTGCAGGATTGAAACGAAATCTAATAAAGAGTGGAGTGGTTCAATTATTTATGTTGAAAGTGCGGTAGCAGGTGGGCCCTACGGTTCTCATTCTTTCCAAAGGCCCGACGGATAGAGATAAACCCAACGGTGTAAAACAAGACCTCGAGGAAGGGTTGGCTGTATGGAATCTGGCTCTAATCTATTTAAATTCTTCACTCCTTTGAATAATGAGGGCAAGGTGCCGGCCGTAAAGTGATTTAATAAAGCAAACCGGACAAGGCGGACAAAATTGAATCCAACGGGGCAAATATTCGCAGGACCTACGGGCCGGCTAAAGGTGACGGCATTTGGTCTGGATATGGAAATAAACCGGGACACATGTCTCTTCTAATTTGAATGTCTCTTGACATTTTGTTTCACGGCCTAGAAGGAAGGATTAACATTTTCCTACAATCCACCCCCGTCGGGACTCTGACAGGAATAAACAAGATGAATGATTAACATACGAGTCTGCTTAAACGGAATCAAGAATCAGTTCCTATTGAGAGTTGTAATTTTGGACGACGATAAGCTTACTGTTTAATTATTTAATTGTTAAATTCTGTTTTATAAGTTTACAGCGGTGATCTTTACGCAGCTCACGAAGGATAATTATCCACCTACGCTGTTATTATCCTATGGAATTAATTGATGAATTATTGTGATCAGCAATAGAATCTAAATTAACTCTGATCCCTTAATAAACGTAAACCTTTGGATCATTCATGAATTTTTGATACATAAACACTTTCAGTTCACATCCTCGCCGGCTTATAAAAGTAGGTGATGAAAAGCGAAATTTCCTGGTCGTACAATGTTATGCCATATGATCCTTGAATGGATTACTTACATTAAAATTCCAATTGCTCGCATACATTTAAAATCATAAAAAATTATCTGGTGGGGAAGGAGTAAATTTTAGCCTGTAGATGATTACTGTTTTATGCAATGTGTGGTATTTAGTGACTGTTAATTAATGATTATTTAGAGAACGTGAGATGAGGTCTGGTGTGACGTACTTTTTAGAAAAACATTTTCTTTATCGTGCCAACGTTTCGAGCTTTATTGAGATCATCTTCAGTGCATGTGATTTATAAACATTGTTTAAATTATACAAATACATGTAAGATGTGAATATGAATTTATGCAATGATGAATACAATAAAGAAATTGTCGGCTGAATCAAAGCATTTGTATTCACTCAAAGTGTGGGTTTCTGTGCATATGTGTCGTGTTGAGGGTGTTAGTGTGATATTAATGGTTTTTATTTATATATTTTATATTTAAGGAGTGGGGAAGGAAGTAGGGATGAATATAAGATATAGTATTACATATACATATATATATATATATACACACACACATATANTATATATGTATATATATAATCCGAATAAAGATCGAAACCTATTATAATTCGTGGTCCAATTGACCAAATAACTTGTTTCAATTAATTAATCTTTATGTAAGGTATTGGTTGAAATGAAAAAGCTAAAGCCACGAGCGTGATTCGAACCCGCGACCTTCGGCTAAATACGCGGCGGCTCTACCACTTGAGCATCGTGACTTCGATCCACGCGGACATAGTGGGTAAGTATAACTTCACTAACAGCTTCACGTGGCCACTTCATATGTCGCCGAGAATCGAATCCTGATTACACGACATTTGAAGAATGGCAAAAAGGAGTGAAAATTGGAAAGTTTGTAGGTTGAGATGGGAAGTTGGTGTCCGAGTGGTTCGAAGTCACGATAGCTCAAGTGGTAGAGAAGTGGTCTACTTTCGACGAGGAGCTGAATATTTTATTTTATCTTTACGTGACGTATTGGTTGAGATAGAAAAGTTAGTGCCACAAGCGGGATTCGAACCCACGACCTTCGGCTAAATATGCAGCTGCTCTACCACTCGAGCCAACCAGGTATCCACTCGGACACTAACTTCTCATCTCAACTTTCCTTCCTTTGCCATTTTTCTACCGACTTTTTTATCTCAGCCAATACCTTACAAAACGACAAATTAATTGAAATTAATCGTACCGCGAAATTTACTTTATGTTCGCGAAAATCCGAATTCCTCACTCTGAAATGTTGGAAGGGTTTTAGGTTCTCCAAAAAATAAAATTAGATATGTACTTCGAACTGACAATTTTAGGCCTTATCGCTCTCATCTTTTTCATGGACTTCGGGATTGATTATGACAGGCGTCTAACGTTGCAATAGAACAAATGTCGATTTGGGAGGCTGAAGAAAATGTACTTCCGTACTGATGAATTCAGGTTCACCTCTAATGGCACACTGAATCGTTGGAAGTTTCAAACGTGGGCAAAGGAAAAAATAAAAGAGGAAAAAAATTGAGTAGATCGAAGTCGCGATAGCTCAAGTGATGAGAGCAGCGGTGTGTTGAGCCGAAGGTCATGGGTTCGAATCGCGCTCGTGGCTTTAGCTTTTTCATTTCAACCAATACTTTATATAAAATGATTAATTAATTAATACACGATCGAAACGTTGACACGATAAAGAAAATATTTTTCTACACCTACATCACAGCAGACCGCATCTCACGATCTCTAAATAATCGTTTTATTCAATCTTAAATATTTTTTTGCATTTTTCAATAAACACGCTATTATCCTCTGGATCTTCATTAAATTTTATTTTTAACAAACATTGTTATTATGTGTAAATATTAATGGAATAACGTCTATGCTTCATCTTTCAAAATTCTTTTCCGGCTGTATTTTTATTACTTTGTCGTAAAAGGGCACATCAAAGGGGGCTTAGCGTAATAGAAAAACATTCAAATTCAGTCGGCGATCCTTCGAATCGGGACAATGGATAAGGCCATTGTCACGTATAAAAAATATGGCCCCCCGAGAGGGAGAGCATTGGGTTTTATGCGATAAAACAAAATTCATTCCGCCGATATTCCAGCCGTTTGTCACAGCGTATAAAGGGCCAGATGGGCTGGAAACGGGGCCGATGGATGACACAAACCACGCCCGATTGACTTTAGGCGTTATCCCGTCAGGTGTGCTCTACCCTCTAAAAGGCAAGAATAAAGACCGCTGGACTTAATTACCAACCTACAGGTCAAAAGGATTTGTTTTATTGTGCGATTTCACACTCCGCCGGACTCGTTGATCCTATATATTCACAATAGTCTGCATTGTGCCTATCAAGGATTTACTGCCGTCAACGCTTTCATCAATTTTTACACCAAGTTTGATACGCGCTGTAAATCCGATCAATGTATTTTATTAATCAAATTTAAAATATTGTACTACATATTATTATGCTAGTAAATGATTCAAATTATTATTTTACTAGTAAACATTATAAATTAGAAAACATCACAGGGTAACTATGAGAATAGATGAAACTAAGTTTAATTTGGGCGAGTGAATAGATTTTCCTAACCTACTCAGTCAACATGACAGCTAACCTGCGGACAGCTAATGGGCTGCATCCTGATGACATGGTCCCATGATACTATATTAATAGCTTATATGATAACCTGTACGTGACAGAAATGTTTTATAAAAAAGTTATATAAAATGGAAAATGCAATGAAGTCTGAAATAATTAATTAAAGAATGGGTGATGCCAGAGAGACAATGAGAAAAGACGAACATGACAAAGCGTAAAGAAAGGAAGAGAGGGAAGGAGAAAGTGAGAAAAATAAAAAGTAAAAGGGCTAATGATAGAGGAAGTTGACAAAAAAGAAATCGTGAGATAAAGTAAGAGAAAAATAGAGAATAAAAAAACGAGTAAGCAAAGAAAAAAAGTTTGTGTGTGTGTGGTGAGAGAGAGAGAGAGAGAGAGAGAGAGAGAGAGAGAGAGAAAAGGGAGGGAGTGAAAGCGACAACATGAGAAATTAGTAAATGTCTGATATTTGAGTGAGAGTGAAAAAGAGGGAGAAATATGAGAAAAAGAATAGAAATAATGAGAGAGAGATTGGGAGAGAGAGAGAGAGAGANAGTTAACATGATTAATTTATACCCAGGAAAAGATTTTAGTGAATTTGAAAAAAAAAAATGAGAAAAATATTGAACGAGAGAGGACACTTAATTACACAGTGAGCGGAAAAGCGTTCATGTGAGAGACCGAAAAAAAACAATCCGTGGTTTACGGAGGAGAAACAATGATAATGGAGAAAGGAAGATGGATAAAGAAAAAGTAATCATAAAAACAAAACAAAACTATAAATAAATTAAGAAAGACAGATGAAGAAGTAAATAAATTGAAAGAAACACACACACACACACACACACACAGAGAGAGAGAGAGAGAGAGAGAGAGAGAGAGAGAGAGAAAGAGAGAAACTTTGAGAGTGAGAAAAGAGAAATACAGAAAGAAAGAGAGCGAGAGAGATGAAGAGAAAGAGAGAATTACAAAAAGAAATATATTACATCTAGATAAGATAAAGATAGTTAATAAATGTTTTAAATTGTATAAGGAAGGTGAACAAGAAAGTTGAACAAATTTCGTTTCCTTTTGAACATATCAGTGTGAGAACCAATGGTTTAATAAAACATTATATTAATATGTTGGAGATAAAAATTTTTTGGCCATACATTGGCCCAATTGTTTCTGCATTTTCATTAGCGTTGCTTCAATGAGAGTCATTACAGCATGAAAATCAGTATACAAAGTTCAATTGAAGTTCAATCAGTCCGGACCGATTCAAATCCAAATAATAGGCAGCTCTTGTCTGCCTAATTATCTGCTTTGACCCGCTAATTGGTTTGTTAATCATTCATTGATCCTCGAGTACATGGCTCGAAGGGCTTTTTGTAATAAGGTCCCGTTAAATTAATCCTTGTACCGATTAGGATGATTTCTAAGAAGATCTACATGTTTAACGATCCGTAGTGCGATTTACGTCTCGAATTTTTCTTTCATTAGGCTAGATGATCTATCAAGTCTGAGAATAAATGATCCCCTTCGTTCTCGTGCATTTAGCTTTTTGCGTTGAAATTGATAAGACCCACTAAAATTTAAGCCGATTATTATTTCAAAAGGGAGGCCCTTTGCTACTGTGCATGCCGTGCGTAACAAAGAGCCCTTTCTGATGTTTTCCAAGTTAAAATTGAATCAGGGACGTCTTGTTCTCGGCAGCTACTCAGTCCCACGTTTGCCCTCACAGGGCAAATGATAATATTTTATTATCATTTGAGACATACAAGATGAAAAATTGTTATATTAAACCACATCCGGCTTGTAAAATTTATACAATATAGGATTATTTCGGACAAGTATTGTATTTTTATGGTGATCGATTCTTCATCACTAGGGGATATTTTTGTAAATCAAAGTAATACATAAATATATGATGAATATAATCTTGCCTTATTTCGAACACTATTCAAATTGGGCTTATTGAAAATCACAAATATTAATAAAAACAACTTTTTCTTCACTGAAAGCTAAGCTTTTGTAGGTTTGAGAATGATTTTTGACCAAAAATGACGAAACGCTTTGTACTGTATAATTTTTATTTCATACTGAAATGATTATTACCTTACAATATAATTTTCCTGTGAACAGGAAGTACAAAATTTAAATAATTTACATTTGTTTGCTGGAAAAGATTCTAACATTTCAATAGACGGTCTAATGTAGCAGGGAAGGAAACGCAAAGGGAAAATGAGAAAATCTCATTATTTGCTTCAATTCCGCATGACCGCTGCCGGCCTCGCTTTTGGCAGGGCTCCGAATCAATTCCGAGTAATTACAAAGCGAGGATAGCATCTTGATTAAAGCCAGGGCCTAGTGGTAAACGTTAAGCTAATAAACGTACCTGCATGGCCTGAAATGAAATAACGTATCACCCCTAATAAGGGAAAGAGATAAACTGCCCTTAGCTAAGGGTTCGGGCAATTAGCCGGGGTGGGACCTGGACAAATTAGCGGACACAATCTCACCCAAAGCGTTTGCCCCATATCTTGGCGCGTTTAGAAACCGCTTTTGTGAACCGGTGAACCTGTCTAAGAGAAGGTTCGGTCTGGTCCGAGGAGCCAAGGAACGAAACTGTTCAATCCCCTGATCTTTGCAGTCCAGTGCCAGAAAAATCACAAAAGTTCAAACTTCACAATATTTCATTGGAAAAACCACATAAAAAATTGTGAACTGTAACTGAATAGTGATCTTAAATTTGTTAATTATCAATCATTTAGGTCAGACAACAGACAATCCTTACATGGTTGGTTTGAAAGGCCAACTCAACGCGGATATGCAGATCTAATAAATATATTTATACGCAGGACGAGATTTTGTGTGTGTGTGTGTGTGTGTGTGTGTGTGTGTGTGTGTGTGTGAGAGAGAGAGAGAGAGAGAGAGAGAGAGAGAGAGAGAGAGAGAGACAGAGAGACAGAGAGGGTGAAAAAAGAAGAGAGATGGTGAAGGATAGAAAAAAGAGAGAAAAAGTGAAAAGGAGTTGTTAGATTTTAGGGTCTTTTTGATGAAAAAGTTAAAATACAATTTTAACAATTACAATAATAATTGTAATCTTTTTTTACTATTACTATTATTTTAATAAAAGGTAAAATTGAAAAATAAAAGGTGCTGTAAGGGAAACAGAATTTATTCAATCCAATTATTTCTTTTCTAAAATTATATTTACACTCTTCTTTCTTTTAAATTGACTCTTCAAACTTAAATTTTTACAAAAAAACAAAATCAATTCTTCTTGAAACAATATAAAAAAAAACTTAAAATATAATTAAGAAGTATTTAACCTATTGTTAAAAATAAATGAATTCACATTTACGTATGCGCAATCCCCAAGGAATAAAATTAAGGAAATATGGAATAGGAAAAAACTCACACGATGAATGCCGTTTTCCTGATGTTTTCTCATAAGTTGATTCCTCACAAGCCAAGTTGAAGCAGCTACCTTCCAGGTGGTTTGTTCGCATCTCCCAATGGAATGCCTCCTGGCCACCGCCTTTTAGCCTTTCTGCACTTTTGTCTCCCACGAGTTCCAAAATCCATCACCTCCTTCACGTTCATATCAATTTGTTTGTTACAGAGTGATTTATTTTGGTTATNAGAAGTAGATAGTGTGAGGTAATGATAGAAATGAGCAAAGGAAAGATATATATATACAAAGAGACGTAAGATAAGACAAAGCGGCGTCCACTATGTGTGTATATATATAAATATAGTGGACGCCGCTTATAAGACACACCACTTCGGATATAAGACTCATTTTTTCCACCGACACGTATCATTCGAATCTTTAAAGCATATTACAGGCTAAAAATGAGATAAAACCTTATCGCTCTTATTGACAAAACCTTAACTTCAATCTCAATAAAGATCGAAACGTTGGCATGATAAAAAAAATGTTTTTCTAAACCCACATCACATGAGACCTCATCTCACGATCTCTAAATAACTATTAAAGTAAATCTGCTTTGTACACGGTTTGATAAAAGAAGGTGGTAGAATTATTTTTTAATAGTCAAGTGTTTGGAATTTATTTTTATCTCACTAACATAAAAGATGTCTTTAAGCTAGGTGTCATTTTTATAGAGGCGAACGAAGGCCTATAAAAGAGGAGATTTTGCCGGTCGCCATTCCTCACCCCCTTATAAGCAACTTTCTCGGAAATAATTAATCGTTTTAATCCCTTTAGCCCGACAGCGGGCAACTCTTCCGTCCCCGTAACCGCGGCTCTGGGAATCTTCTCTAGTTTACGAACTGTGAAGGATTTCCTTGCAGAGTTTGCAGGAGGACCCTGTTTTTTAATTAACCGCCGGTTGAAATAACTTGCCGAAGTTCCCAGGGAAAGTGGGCGAGGGCCTTCTTTAGCTCGCCGAACCCTTGGGCGCCTCGGACGAGGAGAAGGGCCCTTATAAATGTAAATAAGCTTTTTTTTCCTCTTTCCAGGTCCAAGATCGGACCGACTTAAATTAACACTAATTTAATACTTTCTTCGGTCCTTTTCTTTCACACAAACGAAGAGAATCTCTTTCAGGACTTCTTTTGAATATTTTTTCCTCACTTATCACTTTACACTTTCTAATGCAAACTCAGTTTTAAAAGATTTCTTCTTTAACATTTACAAAATAAAAACAAGTAAATAACCTAATTGTAAAATAAAATCATATTTTCATAATAAAATATGTTTACAAGTTAAACGTATTTATTTTTTTAACAATTGTTAGTTATGTTTTTTAGTTATGTCATCTAGTGAGAAATGTTACTTTTATCGATGGAATATTTACTCGGTGAGAAGCTCGTCATGAAACAGCTGATTGTCACACCTTGAAGGCGGGCGATTCAGACGTATTTAAAACCGAAAGTTATGTTTTGCTCTTTCAACCCGAATAATGTACGGCCGTGCTGCTTTTAACAAACTTCTCCGAAGAAGAACCTGCCAAAAAGTTTACGTGAGGGCTTTCGAGGAGTTTGCCTGCGACACAACCACCAAACACGTGAGTAGCAATTTAACTTGGAAATCTGAAGGCGATACCTGAATTATTTAGTTCTTAACGAGTAAATCCAAAGTCTTTGGTGGTTAAAATTATCTTCAACATTGTAATCACACCGATGAGTACAAATTGTACTTTGTTGGTGATGGCTACACAAATAAGTTGCGAACAAAATTACAAGAAAAAAGTAATCTTTAACCACTCACAATCACACTGGTACCTGGTAAACCTTACTAATAGATTAATTTGTTTTACACTTCAAAATAAAACTAGATATTTAAATTAGATATATAGCAGATCCAATAATTGCTCTGTCTAGGGGTAGCGTTAAAGGGTGGCACTACACTGGATTTGTGATTTTATTGTTTTAAATGCAGCAATTAGCAATTTACACTTCAAAATTTCTATTTCTATTAGGATTGTAAAAGTGAAAACACCCTGTTTTGTTCTCGCAACAAATAACACCATTTATATTGCCTAAACAAAGGTTATCTTGGTCCAAAATTATTACAATATTTCACACATAAAAATTGTACGTTTCATGTTTAAAAAATAAACAAAAATTATGGCTGGATAGAACGTTTTTTAACTTTTTCATCTTTGCCGACATATTGAAATTATACGAATAATGTAATCCAATACGGAGTAGGCGATTTTTATTTCGACTGAATGGTAGATAATTTTGCAAAAAATCCTAAAGAACTAAAGGAAAGCAAACAAAAAGTTTGTGTTTTTATCCAAAAATTTGTTGAAGTCGTGAGGAGCGGTCAAGAATGAGATAATTTAGAAAAACAACTTTTTAATTTTTTTGCCGACGTTTCGACCTTTATTCGGGTCATCTTCAGGGCACAAACTGTGGTGCTATTCTTGTAGTATCATATTGGTGTGGAAGTGTGGTGACATATTATGAAACAACAGGTCAGAAACAGACATACATTTTTATCCAAAAAATAACGCGTTAAAAAAAAAATTGTCGTTAATCTCACGATCTCCAAAAAATAAAAAACTATGTTAAATATTTTGTTTTTTTAGAGGAGTCTGCAAACATGTATTGAGTTCTATGCTAGGCTACTCTGTAGGGAATTTATTTCTAAACACAACGTTATAATTATTTTAGTGAGGTTCTGGTTTTTTTCAAGAAAAAAATAATTTTGTGAGAAAAGTCGTGGTATTGCGAAATTCCAGATATGTTGAAGAAAGTAGACTCTTTCCCATTTTTGTACTGCCTTATGAGTTTTCTTATTCTGTGACGACATATCCTTCTTTTGCTATTCCTTTTCGACTGCGGGCGAAAATTCCTCCTATCGCACTCTCTAGGAATCCTATCATCAGCTCTCAATCCTAGTTTTGTTTTTCTCCCAAACAGCGGAAAGTCTCCGTTTCAGAGTTCTTTTATCAAGGGTCGTGTTTGTCGTTGCGTTTCCGAAGTTTTTTTGCGTGTTGTGTGAAATGCCGAAGAGTAAAACTGGTACCAAAACTAATACCTATGGCAAAGCCACGGAGCAGCCGGACGAGCTCAGCATCACCAAATGTTTCAAATGTATGAGCTTTTTCGTTTAGAATTTTTTCCCCATTTATGGCAATAAGTTTTACAATATTTAGGCATCACAACTTGAAGAGATAGTCCACTGCTAAGTCCAAATTCTCTGTACTTGGTTATTCATATTGTGATCTTTCCACAAGTGGTTCATCCATTTTAAGAAGTTTAGTAGTCCTCGAAGTGGTTAAACTAATTTAAGGTTCAGAGCTGCCCTGAGTATAGTTTACCATGTGTTGCTAATGGTAAGACAATTATGGAAGAAGTGTCTTATTGAAACCATTAAAAACCCAACAGGAGGAAGAGAAATATTCCACGAATTTTAATGGCGGGTGAATTTTAATGGGCTCTGTACAAATAAAACATTGATGACCGTTTTCCGAAATTTGTGTTTTTTGTTAATCCGGTACATTTATTCCTGTTCTATTTTCACCCACCCTGGGAGTCGTGGCCCATTTTATGTGGAACTACGGCGACAACGGGTGGTATAGTGTGGTTTGAGACTCGAGACCCCGAAACGGCTCACCTCGTGTTCTCATCCACGGCCCTTTTTTCTCTATCCGAGCTCCTTCATTCTATTCCGTGACACCCCTCCTAACAAGGGGTTGCAAGGGGGGTATCCGGGCACAAAATAAAGGTGCAGCCCAGAGGGCGTGGCAACCTCTCTAAAGTACAAGCTGTACTCGTGTCGGCCTAGAGGTCGGCATGGGCGGCGGGTGTCTTAGCAGAGTCACTCGAGGGCCAGTGCACTAGATCCTGTCTGCATAGACGGGGGAGGGTGTATGGCCATCTGTTCCACGGGGTAACTAAACCTTCCAAATTCAGCCCTAGTTACACTGGGAATGGATTCGTGGTGGTGCGTGGTGACGCCCCTGGCTGGAACTTAGACAGAGGCTGTCTTCTATCTGTGACCTCAGTGAAGCTTGCGTATGGCCAACGTAAAACCCCCCCGGCCTCACGGGAGACGTTGTGACCGGATGACAGCATATAAGCGTTGAGGACGCAATGATCATGCTATAGTCCCTCGAATGCGTAAGTAAGCGAATGGAAGCGGGTAGCGAATGGGTGTCTCGGACTCGATTATGCTTTGTATTGTTGTGCGTATGACCGTCGTCGTACCCTTGAAGAAGCGAAGGATCGGACCACCTAGGCTGTGCCTATGGCGTCCCTCGAATGCGCGTGACAAGTGTAGGCTGAGCTCGATTAGAGACTTTACCGTAGGCGGTTCTTATCTAGGGGGTGGTTAGGAATTCCACTTTAAACTAAACCGCTGCCGGGGCGTTCCCGGAAGTTTCTATGCTGGGGGAGCCTCTATACTCAGAGAGATAGAGTGGCCTTCTCTATCTAGGGAGTACGCGGGGAGGGACAGTATTTCGGCCTGTTAGCCGATGCTCAATGCGGGCCCGACCATTCGGAGTGGACAAGCGGAGAGCGAGGTTGTCTCGGCCTTTAGGGGCTGGGACACCTCTACACCAATGCTGCGGCTGTAACACCATTCCGTCGTATGCAGAAGTGCGTCAGCTCTCATCTTGAGAATCAAAACGTCCGATAAGGCCAAAGGCCAGGTGCGGACGCTAAAAATCCTCTTCTCTTGTTGACGATGAGTACTCGGGAACAATTCCTGATCTATTAGGCTATTAGAATTTGATGTTTTGTGGGGATTATTATTGTAAACGATTATATGGCTAATTTTTTTAAATTGTTCTGAAAAAAATGTTTGTTGTAAGTTGTAAGGGTAAACAATATTCAGTTTTTATGTAAGGTATTGGTTGAGATAAAAAAGTCAGCGTCACGAGCGGGATTCGAACCCACGACCTTCGGCTAAATACGCCGCTGCTCTACCACTTGAGCTATCGTGACTCCAAACCACTCGGACAACAAATCCCCACCTCAACCCACCTTTTGAGTTTTCCCTCCGTGTTGCCATTTTTCAAATTATTTAGTTTCATGTAGTGAACATAATCCATTTGGAATATTGATGATATGAAAAAACTCAAGATATATGGTAGAAGAAATATTGTATTTTTATAGGGTAAACCGACTGACGCTGCTCCTATTGATTAACTTTATAAGTTTGGCGATTGTTTTTTGATCAGGCATAAAAGTCCAAAACAGTATGACTTTTGGACTACATCTCTGATCAAAAAGCAATCGCGTTATAAAATTGATCGAGCATCACTGTTGAAATACATTATTATTGTTGTTTATCCTATCACAACCTCACCTCTGGTGCAAAGTTTTTGTTTCTTCCAGGATATTTACGACAGAAAAACATTAGAAAGTTAATGTTAAAGTTTAATGAAACGTTTGAAACTATAAAGTGTATATTTTTTCAGAAAGGCTTAGTTCTAGGGGCCTACGATGGATGTCATGTAGGTGAATACAGGTTGACTCATACAGCAGAGAAGTTTGATATTGAAGTTGGAGGGCGATTGTCTGATTTATTGAAAACGTTGAGTCTGAGTCTAAATTTTTGGTACCGTAGTTTTCGTTCATATGCATAAAAAAATGTTCTACAGATCCGGCATTAAATTGGGAGAATGCGTCGTTTACAACAACCTCAGTCCGGAGTTTTACGCGATAGCTGTCGCCGGTCTCGGTCTCGAAGGTCTCGGCTACAACGAGATTGAATGTATAGAAGAGTGCAAGGAAAATATAAGAATCGCTGCGGGGACGGCGTGCAGCACACTCCAGGATAACCATGTAAATTTTCAAAAAAAAGTAATTCCAAATTTGAAATACATCCATCTTTTCCAGAACATCACCACGATCATGGTCGAAGAGTTCACGAATCCGGAAGCAGCAGCAGAAGGTTCCAGTTTGTCCATCTGGAGGTACCAAGAGCAGAAGGCGATTGCAAAGAGAAAGCTGGAACCCAACCTGGAAATGTACGACGCCCCTGATCGCGAATCCTGGGGGCGGGGAATCATCAAGGGAGAATCACAGAACTATGCCCGATACCTCGAAGAAAGCCCCGCAAACATCATGACTCCTTCTGATTTTGCCAGAGTAACATAATTATTACGATAAACTAATTTCTTTATGGAGTGATAACACTCTTTAGTTCCTATAGTTCCTTTCTTTGCTTTATTCATCCCTGTACACTATTCCTTGTTACCACAGCAAGAGGATAGCAGTAATATCAATTATGATCAATGAAAAATGAGACAAAATCATGTGTTACGAGTATGAATTGAATCCGTGGTTTTCGGGTTGAGCAATCACAGAGCACCAGAGGCAAAGAAATGCCGTGTATTCTTCCGCTTGTGACACATCTTTTCGATTCATATTTCATTCTTCATATTTCATCACTTACCATACAGTTCTTCATTATAGTCTGCAATCAATACGCTTTGCCCTTGTGGAGTGGCCGTCGAGGTAAGAGATCGACCGTGGCTAGAAGAAAAAAATTTGTGTACTTTCCTCAACATGGCCAAAGGTTCTTCGCAGCCGCCCTTGTTGCTTGAGTTGAGCTACTGCGGAGGTGCTGAAGACGACAAGCCCGTCATGCTAATAGGTGATTTATTATCATAATCCTTTGAGATTTAAGTCAAAATAGAATCTCTCCTTTATAGGCAAAGGCATAACGTTCAGTAGTGGAGGACTTTGTCTCAAAGATTGCAACCACATGGATCAGTACAGAGCAGACATGGCAGGCGGAGCAGTGATAGTGGGCGTGTTGAAAGCCCTGGCTCTTCTTGGCACGCCGCTCAACGTGACAGGTAACTTTGAATCTTCGACTTCTCGTCTTCTTTCAACTTGTTACATATTCAGGCTTGGTCCCTCTTTGTGAAAATATGCCTGGCGGCATGGCCGCCAAGCCAGGAGATACGATAGTCGGCCGGTTGGGGAAAACAATCAAGATCGAAAACACAGATAAGGAAGGACAGGTCGTTTTGTCGGATGTACTACACTTCTCGGGGACTCACAAGCCGTGCCTCGTCATCACCATTGGGACACTTTCTGGTTAGTAGAATCGAATCTTGTTCACCGTTATTGACGTAAAAATAAAAAATATGTATATTATGTCATTACGTTTGAAGAAAAACATGTGTAGATGTAATTTCTCATGTGTTTAACAAAAACGTTTGGTCTCGCAGATTTCATAACTGCCTCTCAACAGCATAAGAGTGCGTAGTTATTATCTTCCCCCTGGACTTTGGGAATTGCGGTTCGGGGGCTTTTACTGACTGACATAAGACAAACTTTTGATCGAATTTGTGGCCCGAGCTAAACGTGTTAGTTCAAAGGCACCCTACCATCTCATACTTTATATTGACCAGTTTTTCCCAGTCACTAAAAGCAATACCTTATTTAAGCATTGTCCTATTCGTGCTGGTGTTCCTCAAGGCAGCTTACTGGCCCCTATACTGTATCACTTATACAGGGCTGACATACCATTTTACGCACAAACATCAAACCCGACAAACACCCACTATAATTAAATCTGCGGAATCAAAATCTCTCATACAATTCTTGATGACCACGTTATGCTTCAAATGAAACTACTAGTTATTTTCTATTATTAGACTTTACAATAAAATAAAAAATCGAAACAGCTAAAAAAAAAAATGATATTTATGCAATTAAATGAAAACAAGTACTGCCAAATGTAGTAAATGTAGGTGTTTGTATTTGTGTGTGTGTGTGTGGTGTGTGTGTGTGTGTGTGTGTGTGTTTGTGTGTGTGTGTGTGTTTGTGTGTGTGTGTGTGTGGAGGAGAGAGAGAGAGAGAGAGAGAGAGAGAGAGAGAGGAGAGAGAGAGAGAGAGATTAAAATTCAAGTGAATCTTTCGTTAATTTGTAATGTATGTGAGACAAAGGACTAGACTATGTTTTCTGAAATAAGGCATACAAAATAAAATTAGCACGTGCAAGCAGAATGGTACGGTTTGTGAGCAAACAGACAAAAAAAGGTGTGTCATAGACAAACGTGAATATTTGAGTGCCAAGTTACAATTTATTGTTCTAATTAAATAATTGGACGTAGGTGCTACCAGACACGCCCTAGGATCAAGCGCTTCCGCAGTCTTTTCGACGTCAGATGTCGTCTGGCGCGAAATGGCGAGGGCTGGAGCCGAAAGTGGTGACAGGGTGTGGAGGCTGCCCCTCTGGAAACACTACTACCGAAAGATAACACGTGAGTTGACAAAGTAATTTATAAGTGCGTTACTTTTTTATATTTTCATCGTCAAATGTTAAAAACGTAAAAGATAAATAACGAAAGTAATATGTATAAGGTATACTCAGCAAATACTTTTATTGAAAGACTTTCATGATGTCTAGTGTCTACGGAAGAAATTTTTTTTTTTAATGGACACTGTTTTTTCATATTTATTGATTTATATTATTACTCTATATGAAAATTCCATATTTAATTTTGAAGACATGTCATTACATTGCAATAGGAGCTCTTTTCGTAACTTCGCATTTATTTTTCGCTACAGCACCTGCTACAATACTTTATTGTGAATCATTAGCATTTTAGAAACTAAATTCAGATTAAATTATACAGAAAAGGACAATGATCACAGTAAATTTATTTATTTGATAAATAATTTAATCACAGACAAACTTGATTTTCCGGACTTTTTCTCCATAATCGAAAGAATATCATTCTTTGGCTTCAGTGTTCTTGAGCGAGTATTTGTGCGCTTTTTCCGATTTTTGGAAGGAAACGGGCTGTTTTATTTTGTTTAGCCCTTGATAGGTAATTCTATTTATGCTTACATTTTCGTCTATTGAGAGTAAATGTACTTATAAGTGGAATTTATAGTGGCCGACAACATTGATTACTTCATCAACATTCAATTTGATATTTATGTACTATGTGAAAAGGACGGAGGAATATCGTTGCCACCGTACTGGAACGAATATAATCTACATTAACCTAATAAAGAAAAAAATGTATAGCCTCGTACGCACTGAGATTCTTTGAATCGATTCATGTTGCGAGGCAGCGTCGGGGCTGCGTAGATTCATTGTTGCGATGCAGCCACGACTCTGCTCCGCGACAAAGAACCGTGTGCAGACCAAGATTCAGTTCACATTCATGAGTGCCTACGAAAATGACAGAGGAACTAGCTTTCAGGAATTTCTCTTGCTCATTTTTGCATTGTACGTAGTGCATACAATAGGAAGTAAATTAAAAAACTGTCCTTTTAAAGTGTGCATTTTTTTTTTCAATTTCGGCGACGGAAACACTGAACTTTTGTGTTAAACCGTTCAATGTTTGGCTTTTCAATTTCCGATTTGTGTATTCCGTGAATGATACATCCTACAAACACCGATGGGAATGCTAACAATAATCTGTAAAGTCAAACTCAGTACTCCACAACATACCTTTATACAAGACAGTATCAAAATCTTCAAGAAAACACTCACTAGAACATCAACTAAACAAAAGAAGCAAGAGCGCTTGTTCCGATTCACTTCCTCACTGGCAAATGTTGCGCAACATTGAGTCAAAGATCACATTTCCCACATCGGATGGGGTTCAAAATTCCGAAAATGCTAGCCCGCAACACACTAGATTCATCGCAACAATGAGTCGGGGCAGCCCGGACTCAGGCTAGACGCAGCCGAGACTCTCCGGAGGTTCAAAGAGTCGAATCAAAGAATCCCAGTGCGTACTAGGCCTATGGATGTAAGAGGTTATTTCAAAATAAAAATTTTGATAAATTTTGCATTCCTGATGATTATAGGAAAGACTTAGCGGGCACAAATCGCTGGTGAAGTGTTTGTGTCGGGTTTGTGTGATGTTTATGTTAATATATTAGGATGAATGTAATTTATTAGCGAGAAAAGAAGGGGTTATTTACGCCGCCCCGAGGAGTATCGAGTACTCTGGGGGAGTAAATGTGACCAGACTTTTATGTTAGTATTGTATGTTGTTTATATTTTACTCTATTGGAATGAATGGAATAAATGTCTCTCTTTTTCCGACAGCCTGGCAAAAAGCTCTTGTCACCCTGTGAATAAAACCCCCAACCCATCCTCCCCTACAGACTACCGTCCCATTTCCATCCTCTCAAACCTGTCCAAGCCCCTAGAAAGATTAGTCCAAGCACAAGTCTCCAGGCACCTTGAACAGTCTTCTCAACCTCCTTCCAATCTGGCTTCCCCCAAGGTTATGACCTCCACTTAGCAATGGACCAACGGAAAGTTACTATACTTGTCCTTCTTGATTTTTCTAAAGCCTTCGATTCTGTCCCTCACTCTTCTCTCCTCTCTAAACTCGAATCTTTTTCCTTCTCCGCCAGCACCATCCGTTGGTTCCATTCCAACCTTACCAATCGCCATTTATATCAATGACCTGCCCGACTCCATCCAGTCCTGTAACTATCACCTATATGCCGATGACTCCCAAATATACATATCCTTCCACCCTTCCGATCTTCACTCGGCCACTTTCAAGATCCATAAAAATTCCCTAGTCCTCAATCCGTCCAAATCCACCACCATAATTATCGGGTCCAGGCAACTCCTCAATTCCCACCCCAGCATCCGACCTCTCATGCTAAATAACCATCCCATCCCCTTCTGCTCTTCGGTTAAAAACCTAAGAGTATTCTTTGACCAAAACCTTTCCTGGCATTCTCACATTTCCCAAATTTCCCGCCATTGCATTGCCTCCCTCAGCCAGTTTCGTCGGTCCTGGCTTTTCTTACCTTTCTCCACCCGCAAACTCCTTGTATCTTCCCTTATACTTCCCTTCTTCGATTATAGCTGTTTGGCATACGGTGGTCTCTCGGAGGGGGGAAACGCGCGATTGAAGCGCATTATGAATTGTTGCGTAAGATTTGTGTACGGTTACCCCACGGGGATCCCGGGTGTCGGGGTTGTATTCCCAACTTTCCTGGCTAATCCGCTCCTTCCGTGTACAGTATTTCTTAGGGTGATTTCTTTTCCAGTCCATTCACACTCGTCGTCTTCCTTACATCATCCAATCCTTCCAATTTACCTCCTCACATCTCACTCGTAAAACCCGCTCATCCCCAATCGACCTTATCTTTCCGCAACATACGACCCATACCTTCGAAAGATCCTTTCTGATCCGAGCCCCTAAACTCTGGAACTCCCTTCCCCTTTCTATTCGTCACGCTGCCTCCTTTTCCTCCTTTAAATCCCACATGTATAATCACCTCCTCTCCCTCCAAGCAGAGACCTCACGTTAACATTTGTTATTTTTGTTTAATATTCTCGTAATTTTTTTCTTCTGTCCTGCCTTATTGGTATACATTGTGCCAAGATTTCTATCTTTTTTTTCTTAGGGCCACACACACCAGCCTCAGAATAAAGTTATTTTTCTTCTTCTTCTTAATGTAATTTATTAGCGATAAAGGAAGGGGTTGTTTACCCCGCCACGAAGAATATCGAGTACTCTCCCCCAGAGTGTCAGAATGTGACCAGACTTCTATGTTTGTCGCGATGTATATGTTATGTATTGAATGTTGTGTATCTATTCTTAAATTGTCAACCTGCGGTACTAACAAGAGGCTAGTATTTTAAAATAACGACGTAACATACAAGTAAAAGCAGATAGTCACTAACCAGATCGAGATGGTCAAATGGCTCAGTTCAATACAAAATACGCGAGAAAGACAGGAAAGAAAAGGAATACACCCGGAAGGCCGGCGATAACCTCAGGTGTTCGTCGGCCCATAAACCTCCCACTTGATATATATAGGAATGACTTAGAAATCGATTTGTCCTGTTAATATTGCAGTATCAAATAAGATGCGAAAGTTTGTTGCTGCACATACCGTAAAGCAAAGCAGTTCAGTGTAACTGCTAATCGCCACCTACGTGATGCTCGATGAGAATTATGGTGATGTATGCGGAGAAGAAAACGTCTATACAGTATCACGTCGGGTCGGCTCAGCCGAGCGAACTGGCACGATATACAATCGTTCCCAGATGAATGAAAAACTTCGCCTTTACCATTTTAAGCGACAAACTGCTTCTTTTAACATCAGTCTAAAACGAAAGATATTAGATATGCCCACCGTCCTGAATCGTTTAACAGGAAACAGAAAAGATAAATGGTGAAATGAGTGTGTTGTTTAATCTTTTAAAACGATAGTTCCTACGCACAGTAAGTTATTTTCAACTACTCGGATTTCGAGCCTACAGCTCATCATCAGGTTGTGGAGCTCCTTCAATCTAATGATGGGCAGTAGGCGCGAAGTCCGGATCGTAGAATACAACGTACTGCGAGTAGCAACTATTTTTTTAAGAAGATTTATATACAACCAGCAGATTGGATTTCAATTTATGATTGCGGCATTACAGTTGTTATAGAGAAAATAGAGAAACCTACCCATTGGCAGCCACTCTGGATTAATAGAATTACATTACTCATTTAAGAGGTCTCTTATCCATATTGTTTTCAATGGCTTATTGCTGTTAATTGTGGGGAATGGAGTAATCTTATTTGTGTGTTAGATTTTGTCTATTTTCTATGAAAACGTCTTTAATATGTTTTGATGAATGAAAAAACTGTTGGCATGTAAAGATCTCTGTGAAGAGTGCTATTGTTGAAGTAAAATCGGGTAGAAACAATTAGTCTTAAAACTTTGGATTTGAAACTTTGTAATTTTTGAGTACTGGAATGTTTGGTTGATCCATAACATTGGCACCTGTACATCGAAGTAATTGTCTGTCGAAAATTTTGATTTTATTGTTAATTTTCATAGTTATTCAGATATCGTGAGATGCGGTCGGGTGTGATGTAGGTTTCAGAAAAACATTTTCTTTATCGTGCCAACGTTTCGATCTTTTATTGAGATCATCTTCAGGGCTCAAAGTGTTTGTGTTCTGTGTAGTTGTACCATCCTTGCGTGTCGTATTGAGGTGCCACACGACACGCAAGGATGGCACAATTACACAGAAGACAAACACTTTGAGCCCTGAAGATGATCTCAATAAAAGATCGAAACGTTGGCAGGATAAAGAAAATGTTTTTCTGAAACCTACATCACACCCGACCGCATCTCACGATACCTGAATAACTCGAGTAACGGTCACTAATCTCTACACACGTTAATTTTGATTGTCCGTTGAGTAGATAATAAAGAATTTTAAATCTTTTTTTAAGTGCCTGTTTTTTTAATGGTGTATGAGGATTCCAAGTTAGTCTTTTATCAAATATAAGTCCTAAATAGTTAACTTTTTCAGTTGAGGAATAGGTAAGTATATGCTTATAATGACAAGTCTCACGGCGGAGTGTAAAGATAAATGTCGTGACTATGAGAGATTAAAATTTATTTTCCAAAGATTGCTCAATTTTGCAATTGTTGTAGTTTGGTTTAAATAATGTAGTTTTGTAAAATAGGTAATATTGTATAAGCATATGCTTGGACAAGTCTCACGGGTAATAGTTGTTTCCAAAGTCTGCTCCATTTTTCAATTATTGATATGTGGTTTTGTAACATAAGTGAAGCTTGGGTAGAAGGTGGATGATTTGTTAATATTATGGTGTCAGATGCGGATGTGGTGATAAGTGCATTCTCATTTGTGGGCATGTTAGTAGTAAATTTGTGTACAACAGCGGAGGACAGTTGAAAAACGGAGCAATGTTTGTAAATAAATATTAACCTCTCAAAGTCACAACATATCCATTTTTACACTCCACCGTGAGACTTGTCATTGGATATACTTATACAATGAGCCTGTCTTTCAGTCCGACAAAGTTAATTGTTTAGGACTTACATTTGACCTTTGTGGCACACAAAAAAATTTGTATTATGTCAACCATCAGACTTCAGCATGAATAACAACTGTAAATTGCAAATGCAGCTATGCAATAAATTATTTCTTCTTCTTTTGATTACCATCCAATGGAATGTATTTTGTGAGTCAAACATTTTCATTGTTTGTAATTCATGCTTGTTGACTTTCTCCTTAGTTTTGTTTAAGAGGTTGCTGTCGACGATAGGGGTATTTATACATAATGTGTTTTGTCGCAATTCAGAGAAATGTTTCTCTTCATTGTTTCCTAAGAATAATTCTGCGAGTGAGTCAAAGTTGGGTTGCTCTTGCCAACACCGTCTTTTAGTGTATACATTTGTTCATTAAAGTTAAAGTAGTTTTGCTGTACTGTTGTTTGTATTATGTATGAAAGTTGTGCTTATTCGTGAATACAGCTTTTTCTTCTTCGTCTTTTTATTTTAATTGATAAAACTCCGGATTTTCATGTGGAACGAGATTATTTTTCTTATTTGTTATAATAAAGAAATTGTGGAGAAAGTGGAGGTTTTTCGGAGTGGAAAGCCTGATTTATTGATTTACAGCATGTTGGTTTTATATTATTCATTGATGCAAATACATCCAGCTATGTTATCATGAGTATACTTTTATGAGAATATTTAGTATATACAGCGTGCCTTTTTTAGATGGCCCGGATGAATTTCTGTTGAACCAATGACACTATCAAAAAAATACGTGTTTAATATTTTTTAGTTTAGTTTCAAATTTTTACCTTATTTTAAGAAAAATTACACAGTGAACCTCAGACCAGTTCAACTTCAAAAATCAAACACGGCCCCATACATCCTGATACATAATTTTAAATGACTTTTTACCCTGAAAACAATGGTGCAATCGGATTTTAAAATGGTGAAAAAATGATAATGTTATGCCAAAAAGTTTGAAAAAAAAACTAGTCATTTGGTTTGCTATTTATTAATCATATTTCATGTTCTAACTGACTTGCGTAAACATGCAAAGATTTGCTGTTTATAACCCTCTTCACCAGTGCTCAGAGCGATAGAGAAAAGGGAGATGGATCGACAACCGTTTTCTCTCCTTTGCTGCAATTCTCCAAGTGATATGATTGGCGTAGGCACTGTTTGTTAAATGGCCCCACAGAAAATAGTCAAGTGGAGTTAAATGAGGTGCCCAAGAAGGCTAACAGATCGGACCATGAGTTTCTATCCATTTTTTCCGGAAGTGACGATTCAAATAACGTCTCACCTGCAAAGAATTGTGTGTGGTGCGTCCATCAAGCTGGAGAATCATTCTTTGTCGTTGTTGCAGAAGGACATTATCTAAAGTCTTGGTAAAACCTCCATCAAAAAATTTAGGAACTAAACACCACTTAGACTATTTTCCTAGAAATAAGGCCCAATTTATTTATTTCCGAAAAGTTTACACGAAACGTTGCTACTGTGAACAAATTGATGAAGACAAGAGTACGAAATTCTCGGATTTTCCTCTGCCCACATTCCAAAATTCCATCGGTTTTCTGCAAGTGGTTTTTATTATAATTTTCACCACTGTTCTTATTTCTCTAGGCCAATTCGACAAATATTGTAAATGTACATACGCCCTTTGCCACAAGGATGTATAATGTCCTAGACAGTTTCCCTTGTAGTCACTTTGTACAAAATGTATGTAAAAGTATCTTATAAATAAACTCTAACTCAAACCCATCGGTTTAGTATGCCATTAGAACTTAGATTCATCAGTCCGTAAGATGTATGAAAGAAGGTTTTCTTCAGCCTTGCAAATCGACACTTGTGCAAAGAACGTTAGACGCCTGATCATTGTCCCAAAGTCCCTGACAGAAATGAGAGCGATCCGGCTTAAAATTGTAATTGCTGATTTTCTCTTGAAAAAATGATGCTATAAAAAAATATTTTTTAGTCCAGTCTCAAATGTTTCCTTTTTTGTAGAAAAATTATAAAAGATACCTAGTCAAGTTCAACTTCAAAATTTCATGTACGACTCTATACAGCCAGGCATAAATTTTAAACTACTTCTACGCTGAAAATAATGATGCAATCAGATTTTCAATTGGTCAAAAAATGAAAACGTTATGGCAAAATCAAATCATGAAAGTTATTTGGTTTACTATTTATTAATCACATTTCTTGCGTAAAGATGCAAAGATTTTCCCTTTTTAACTACTCTTCTCCGGTCTTCAGATCGATAGAGTCAGGGGAGATGGATTGAGAAACATTTTCTATCCTTTGCCGCAGTTCTTCACCTGAGGTTGCAGGGTTATGATTGGCGTAGGCACTGTTTTTTAAATTGCCCCACAGAAAATAGAGAAGTGGATTTGAATCGGGTAACCGAGAAGGCCCACAGATGAGGGTCATGAGGTCCTATCCTCCTATCTTGGAAGTGACGATAGAAATAACGTTTCACCTGCAAAGAATTGTGTGCGGGGCATCCATCAAGCTGGAGATTTGTCGGCTTTGCTGAGGATCTAATAGTGTTGGTAAAACTTCCCTCAAAAAATTGAGAAACAGAGCACCATTTATATTATTTTCGTAGAAATAAGGCCCAATTAATTTATTTCCGTGAAGTCCACACCAAACGTCGATACTGTGTACCACCTGATGATGAGAAGAGTACAAAATTCTCGGATTTTCTTCTGCCCACGTTACAAAATTCCAACGGTTTAGAATGCCATTAGAGGTGAACTTGGACTTTTTAGTCCACCCCCTTGGACGGGAGAAGGTTTTCCACATCTTTCTAAATCGACATTTGGGAAAGGAACGTTGGACTTGTCATAATCAGAGTCCCGAAATACCTGGACAATATGAGAAAGATACTGCTTAAAATTGTAAGTCCGGAGTAGATCTCTAAAGTTATTATTCGAAAGTCCTAAAACTCTTCAAACATTTCCGAGAGAGGAATTCGTATTTTCGCGAACATACTGTAAAATATTCAGCTTCTTGTTGCCGGTTTGTTTTTTCCATAATTCAATAATTTTTTGACCAATTTGAAATCTGATTGCACCATTGTTTTCAGTGTACAAAATCATTTAATATGCCTTGTCAGGATGTAGGGTCATATTTAAAATTTTGAAGTTGAACTGGGCTTGAGATACTGTATAATTTTTCTTCATAAAAGGTAAAAATTTGAAACTAGGTTAAACAATATTAAAGGCGTATTTTTTATAGCGTCATTGATTCAAGAGAAATTCAGCCGGGCCATATGAAAGAAACCTTGTATAATTTTAAGCCATTTCACTAATCGAGTTTTTATAATTGTTTAGGCTCTCCGGACGTTGACTTGAGCAACGTTGGCCACGGAATCGGAGGGGATCCTTGCGTGGCCGCTTCTTTCCTCCTCGTAAGGTTTCTTCAAAGACTAATTTCAATACTCCAATTATTTTCCGGCTTATTTTAGGAGTGCGCGCCACCCGTTGATTTCCTCCACATAGACAACACCGGCACAGGGATGGAAGCTGGAAGCATATCGCCGCCTTACCTAAGGCAGGGATTCATGACCGGCCGACCCACACGTACAATCATACAGTTCCTGCAGCAAATAGCGTGCCCGAACGACAGACCGTCTCCTTGCTGAACACGCCTGTTGTGCGGTTCGGTCGAGAAATATAAATAAATACATACGTATTTCAACTACTATTTATTATTTAAATAAAAGTGGAAGTACTCTGACGCTCTTGTTAGGTTGGTCTACATATTACCATAGCAATGGTAACATTAAATAATAAGGGTATTCACGATGTTTGTAAGATGTTAACTCGTGTTAACTCGAATAGAGAAATATCCAGTAAGGTTGTGGATGCCCCCTTCTTTTCATAGCTTGTTAAACGTTAAGTTTTCCGCAATGCTGCGCGTGGCGATTGGTAGAACCAAAAATAAAGCCATAACAGTTCTTGAAGGCTTGCTGTTTGTTTTGGTTTTCTTTTAGGTTAAATTGTAAGATGCAGAACTTAATAAAAAAGGAAAATTAATCAACTCTTTCATCCAAATTATAACAACATACCTAACCTGTATCCTAACGTCTAACAGCCTACAACTTTATAGGATAGGGGATGTATCTATTATGAATGAGAAGGTCGGAAATTAACAAAAGAATTGGAATGATTTAATTGAAGTGTATTTAAGAATCAATATACGTGTAAACAAAAAACAGCTGTTAAATTCGTGGCTGCCATGTTGGTTACCTACGCCCTAACGGATAGCAATGTGACTACATTTTCCGCCTAACATCTCACATTGGCACTGGCCTGTTAGATCGATCATTGTTAACAGCCGATTATTACAAGCTTACGTCATAATTTTTTTCGATCTAACAGGACCTAACAGAGTTACCAGGGTTAACACAAAGCTCGTGAATACCCCTTATATGTTGTTTCTAAATGGTTTTGTATTAGCTTTTTATATATTTTTGTTATTTTTTGGTCTGAATATTTTCGTAAACAGGGTGGCCCCAATCGATTCAGCCACACTTCCAGATCTTATAGGAAACGGAACGCTGGTAAAAGAGGTCCTATGAACCTTCAGTTCCGAGCTACAGGCAAAAAAACCATGAAAAACCACGTTTTTTGACCTTATTCGAGAAATTGTTAGTAAACCGTTAGCCTGACCGTAAGACAACTTGAAACAACATCTGTAGAAAATTAATTTCTGCGTCGAATGAGATTAAAACTAGCCTGATCGACCAAACATTTCATTTTTGGCGATTTTTCGAAATTAAGAGGTGAAGGGGTACACAAAATTCATCATTTCTGATATTTTTATCGAACTTCAACACCCTATCAAATAATTCGGTGCCGACTATGTATCACTGCTTGAACCACGATTAAAAATTAATTTTATGATAAAGCAGCTATTGTAATGGTTTTTTACCATAAATAAAATGTAATGTTCATTAAAACATGCGTACACTTTCTAAAATTGTTAAGTAAGCCGTTCAGATTTTTCGTACATTATTTCATTCAGTAGGGGGTACCCATCAGAAAACAGTAACATTCGATTTGGGTGAAAAGCAGTAAATTAGCAAAAATTCGAATGATTTCAGAATCGGACTGGGGTTGGACTAATATGACGGAGAATTCGATCACCAACAAACGAGGTTTGTAATGGAGAATTTTTTGATAGGGTGTTCAAGTTGTGAATTTTCGATAAAAATGTCAGAAATGGTGAATTTTGTGTACCCCTTCATCTCCTAACTTCGAAAAATCGCCAAAAATGAAGTTTACTAACAATTTCACGAATAAGTTCACTAATTTCGTGGTCCGCTTTACCAATTAATATATTACAATTAATTAAGGTTTTTAGTTGAGATAAAAAAGTCAATGGCACGAGCGGGATTCGAACCCACGATCTTCGGCTTGATACGCCGCTGCTCTACCACTTGAGCTCTCTTGACCTCGATCCACTCGGACACCAACTTCCCATCTCAACCGCACCTTTTGAATTTTTCCCTCCTTTTTGCTATTATTCAAATGTCGTGTAATCGGATTGGATTCTCTTAAATATATCTGATTCTCCAAGTAATATATTACTTTGTTTCGATGTTTAAGTTCCTATGTGTATGGGTTTCATAATAGGAATGTCTATCTTTGTGAAATCGTTATGTTTTTATGTATGTTTTTATTTCTTTTTCCGCCGTGTTTGTGTTGGCTGTCTTTCATTGGTTTTTGTTGCTTTCAATTTTTTATTTTATAAATTAAAAGTTAATTGTTAACTCATTCATTACAAATAAGGTAAGTTCAATAATGTTTTGAAATGGAAGATTATGACCATGAAAGTGACAAATCAAGAAACTGCTGTCCGAACTATTCCAACCACTACGGTAGGTATCTACTGCTCTTGGGAATTACAAATTAACGAGCTAACGAGATTATGACGATATGTCGTGTAAGTGAAATATTGAGTTAAGTTAATAGTTATGTGACCTTCAAAACAGCAATTAATCGCCTGAATAAACAAAATTCCAATCATATTTTGATAGTTAACATCACACAGCAGAGGTTTGAAATAGTTCTTGGGTTTCCGTCTGTTTTGACTGGAATTAGTCAAACGACATAATAATTCGTTCAGACTTATATATACATTTAATGATTATTTAGAGATCGTGAGATGCGATCTAGTGTGACGTTTGATTGAATCTAAAATTTCTAGTATTGTATAAATTTTTTTTTTCACATCCTACATGTATGTTAAATTTAAACAATGTTTATAAATCCCAGGCCCTGAAGATGATCTCAATAAACATCGAAACGTTGACACGATAAAGAAAATGTTTGCCTAAAACTACATCACACCAGTCCGCATCTCACAATCTTTAAATAATCATTAATTAACGGTCACGAAACATCACAAACTTGTATATACAATGCAAGTAAATGATTATGAATAGGGACCAGAATTTTTATGGATTTACACATTTTTTCCAATCTTCCTGAACAATTTTTGAAACTTTTGTACCATGTGTCATGCAATATAAAAGTAATAAACTTAATTTAATTATATAATTTTGTAAATATGTGGAGGATTGTACATGTAATTACATATTTTACTTTCACTTAAATATTTTAGTATATATTTATGTACATAGAAAAATTATTTATTTATTTTTTAAATGACCAAAAACCGTACGAAGGTTAGGAAGAACTTTAAATTTAAAACAAAAATAATTTCTAAAAATGGCAGACCCCTTACCCCGTAGCCAGAAACAATTTTATACTTATATTAGGAATTAAATTATCCAGGAAAAGTCAACATAACACCGGCAAATTATGTAGTAATAGATTAAAATTTAATTTACTATTTATTCTATACCTAAATAATTTTACGGTGTATTGGTGAATTTTCGTTCAAATCCTCATAATTAAAATTGAATAATGTAATTGAATTATTTAATATTTTTTATTAAAAAATTCATGAATTTCTGAGCTCGTTTAATTACGTTAAAAAAGGATGTTGTATTTAATTTAACAAAATATTATAATCTGGTTATTTTTTGTTTTATGAGTATATTTATATGGCGAATTCATATTTACCGCGTGGAACCTAGCCCAGCATATAGAATTTTAATTGGTAATAATGTTTACCATTCATTTTTTAATTGGAAATAATAAATTCGTGCTAATTGGTTCAGACCCCTCATTCGCGTCACCCAGCGAGTATTTAGACGCTATTTATACATAAAATTCTAAAGTCAAATAGAAGTCCGAAGTACTTGTATCAAAATATTTACGTGAATTTTCTCATGAACCTTTTTGCAGAAATGAAAAAAAATGCTTTGTGATAGAAGTGGGAAAAATATATTAACCTTTTTTAGGTAAAACATCGTATTTTGACAACCTTGTATAAAAAGAAATAAGAAGTGAATCAAACCCTTATTTCATCACCGTAATCATCAGAACTCATTAAATTTACTGTTTACAAAAGGTTAAGCCAGCCCTTTTGTAAAAGCAAGTATAATATTATTTAAATAAAATAATAACGACCTGAAAGAGTTTTTAGAAATATAAATAAATTTAAACTATTCCAGACGAAAGCGCAAGAAAAAAAAATTTAGCTATCGTATTTATACTCTGAATCATTACAGTAAATTGGCGACAGTTTTTTCATTTTATTTAGTTATATTTTTTCAACGTTGTTCTAATAACATTTGTATATTAAACATGTCTTTACGCCGAATACACAACTAATTTTTTAATTGTACATATTTTTCTTTTTTACTGATATATTTGGTATAAAATAAATACATATATGTGTACATATTTTGTATTTTAAAGAAGGAACTCAACTAAATGAACAATAAACTGGGCAACATTGAAGATGACGATAAGCCGAATCGCGTCGGAAAGATAAACACATTGATCGTAATATAAGCACAGCACACATCTCGTGACAGAAGATTGAGTGATTTATTCATTTATACATTTGAGATGAAGAATGTTGAAATCTTGAGAAAAATAAATGAAAGACAAATTTGAATTTATTATGAATCATAATATCCAAGTTTTTAATAAACCGGGTTTTTTTTAGCAATTTTCTCGTTTTTTTTTTTTTTTTTTTTTTCTGATCGCCTTTTCTTTTTTATTAGACGCCAACTTTCAGTCGTTTACATTTACATAAATGACACGTTCGTACAAAATATGTGACAGTAAATAAACAAGTTCGAGTTTGTGTGATACAATGAAATTATGAGATAAAACAATAAATATTTGTATGTGATTTTTTAAATGATCTGTTATGTATTATATCACATATATTTGAAAAGTATTTCAGAAATTAGAAACAATTTTTATCGGCTATTTGCATAAAAAGTGCATAGATTTTGTAACTTAGATTTGCGATAATCCTACTCTCAGAGTTGTCCATGGTCTCAGTGTTTTAATAAATTTTTTATATTGAACCAAGTTGATTTTTTAATTTATAAAAAGAAAATTTTTGTTATACCTTTATTCCAAAGACATTTGCAGGTGTTTTCTTATTGATTTTCTTGCTGCATTTACTGTCATGCTACAATGCATATTCGTAATAGCACATTCTTACAAATTATGTGACAATCGACAACAGGTTGGAGTTTGTTGTTTTTGGTTGTTTTGGACTTCCCATCATACAAAAATGTTTTTCTATCCCGACTTCCTTCTCCACTCCTTCAAATTCCAATATATATAAACATAAAACATCAATATCTCACTGGCACTCTCAACACGACACATAATAATGGCACACCTATACAGAAAACAAACACTTTGAGTGGGTACAAATACTTTGATTGAGGCTAAAATTTCTAGATTGTATCAATTCACTTTTTTCCACATCTTACGTGTATTTGTAAAATTCAAACAAAGTTTATAAATCCCAGGACCTGAAGATGATCTCAATAAAGATCGAAACGTTGGCACGATAAAGAAAATGTTTTTCCGAAACCTACATTACACCAGACCGCATCTCACGATTTCTGAACAATTACTTTTTTTAAATATGTTTTTTTTTTACGAGGGTATTTCAACTACGAGATTATATGAACCCTTGGGTGCCGCTTTTTTGAAAAAAAAAAAAAAAACCATTTTTAAGTATGTCGAGTTGGAAGCAGGGCCGCTGGATTCGAACCCGGGACCTTCACCTTACAGTGATGAGCGCCGTGTCAACGCCTAAACCGTTGCGGCCACCGACCCCCCCTCATATTAAACCTTTTGCGTAATGTAAAGATCTTATAATTCTCACAATTATAGCTTCAGTTATAATAAATTACGAGTTTTTAATGGAAAAAAGTCAATTTTGATATAAATATAAAATAATGGTTTTTATATATCATTCTCTCAAATACCTTGGATACAAAAATTAACCTGTTATTTATTTTTCTGATATAAATACTTTTCAGATCTACATAAAAGGTCATGCCCCTATTTTCTAAATGGGATTTTCTAGTATTTCTGCCCTTTGTCAACTTTGTTCAATTACATTTAATTCCACACCCACTCACTTGCTAAAAAGGATTAGGTTTGATATATTTAAAATCTTTAGTTTAAAATCATTCTATAATCAATTTTACCTTTGAGGTTTCTATATTATATACTTATGAGTGTAAATCAAGTTAACTTATCGACAATGTATTTGGTAGGATCAGGGATGTGGTCTAAAGAACATTCTGGAGTTTTATTTCACCTTCCTCAGGCCTCGACAATAGATATATGTATATACATATAATATTTTATAATTGCTTTTGTGTGTAAGGGAAAATCCAAAATAAGCTTGCTTTTCTAACTTACAGATTCTTTGTCAGTGTTAAAAATTGTTTTTTATTTTCAACATGTTTAAATATTTTTTTCACTCTTTTTGACATTTCTTTTACTGAGTACAATGTTTTCAATAAATAAATGGCACTTATTACAAACTATTATGACACAATGGAAAATAAGTGGTCCAGAGTTGTATAGGCATGGTAAGTAAAGTAAACCTCAGTGAGACAAACTTTCTATGATTCGTTGTTCCCTAACTTGTTAAAAATAAACATAAATTAATTAAAAACCTTTTCTGTTACTAATAAACAACGAACTTGACAAAATTGAAATATTATCATATTTTCCAACAAGCTCGAGTATTGTATTCATTTTTATCTTTGTGATTTAAAATATTGAAATTGCTGCAAATTCTAAAAAAAAGAATTTTTGAGAAAAATTGAATTGCTTATGCAGTCTGAATATCTTCAAAGTTTTGCAATGAACCGAGTGTGTCGAGAAATCTTATATTAAAGCCAGTTAAGAAAATTTTCGCAATCTCCTCCTACTTCCAGTAAGGTTGCGGTTTTTCGCTTTTTCCCAGCGGACCCTAGCGGTTCTAAAACGGTAACTGCGTACGTTTCGCTGTATATTCAGGTCCTTCCTATCTTTTGTTAGACAGAGATAAGAAGTGGAAAGTTATTCCTAAGGGGGCAGTAAGCATAACCTTACATTTTCAATCCCGGGCTACGGCGTACATTTATTCCCCAGCCTGCCCGGATCCTTCCAACTTGGCCTAGAGGCCATAAATTCCTCCAGTGTTCCTTTTTAAGCGTCATTTGTAGTATGAACGTCATTTTGTACGTGATTTGAAATAACAATTCGACCCTCTCACTTAGACCGTTTAAACGCCTGCGGGGGAGAGAACCATCGTCAAATTTAATATTCAGCTCTCACCCTCCGGTTAAATGCTAATATGATGCGTTCATAAAATTTGATGAGTTAAAACTGCATGGAAAACGGCTCTGTTGGAGTCGCACGGATGGGAGCGAAAATTTCTACTTCCGTGCTGGATTCCTTGTTCGAATTAAAGATTCGCGGAGGTGTACTGAGATAAGGTATATATATATATATATATCCTTCATTAAATAATATAATTATGTTTAATGAAAAAGGCTGAGGGTAAAAGAATATACTAAAACATCATTTCGACAGAAGTCAGCTTAATTGTCCGACCTGCTTTTAAACTAATCACTTAAATTTTGTTTACTCCAAACATGAAAAGTGATACACAGTACAATGCAAATTTAATGAGCCCAATTAGGGGCGTCGGTGGCCGCAACGGTTTAAGCGTTGACACGGCGCTCACCACTGTAAGGTGAAGGTCCCGGGTTCAAATCCAGCGGCCCTGCATTCGAACCCGACATACTTACAAATGTTTTTGTTTTTTTTCAAAAACACCGGCACTCCGCACTCTCGGCTCATAGACACCGCGGTCGTGGGTTCAATTCCCACAGTCGCCTCTGGCCCTTTTTTCACGATAACCCCCCCCCACAAATATGAACACATACAAGAATTCGTCACCAAGGATAATATGCATAGAACATAAAAAAAATTTAAAAAAACCAAAAAAAAAAAAAAAACGGCACTGCGGGTTGATATGACCTCTCCTGTTACAAACCCTTGTAAAAAAAATATAATCATAAAAATAATAAGCCCAATTCAATTTCATTTTAAAATTTAAATATTAAAACAAAACTAAAGCAGTAATTTTTTCTGACCTTAATTAACGATTATCTATTGACTGTTCGAAAAAAATTATAATTATATTCAATTTGATCATCATAATTTAAAACGAACACCAATAAGCTGGTCAACATTTATTACACATTATACTATATAGATAATCCGTCGTTTCATGAGCCAAGTATATAATAAAGTAACATTTAAAATTGTCATACAGTTAAAAAAAATCGTTATTACGATATAGTAGTTATTAACCTTTAATATTATACTTTAACAAAGAAATATTAGTGATTTTTTAAAGTTAGAATGGCTTGGTCGTAAGAGCCGAACACTGAAAATATGAGACATTGTATTTAATTATTTTAAACATTCAGTATATAAATGTATTTAATAAATGTATGTACGTCATATATGTATTTAATTTATATATTTTATTATTATATTTAATTTTTTGACTTTAGATTTATCATGCTATGTTTAATTATTTCAGCAACAACAGACAAATAGAGGCGTGTCATGCTTTGCCTACAGAGAGCGTGTAGGCATGCCGCCTGACTTAAGAAGAGTTCTCGAACACGGTAGCGAGTTTCAAAGTCCCCTGTTCCGCTTTTTAGAGGAAATTGGCGTTTCTTATTGTATATAGTATGTCTTACGCGATTAAGAATAGGCCATACGCGGTTGGCACACGGGCACCTGCTCTTGGGCCAAAGCCCGCGCAGGTGCGCCTTATGCAGAGAAAGGTTGCTCGATGTGTCCCACATACTGGAAACATGTCATGCCTTGGCTCTCTACAGGGTGCGTGTAGGCGTGCCATCCAATCTGAAAATGGTGCTCGAGTTTCTGGGTCCCCCGTTACGCTTTTTGGGGAAATTGGGTTTTTTTTATTGAATGTAATATGTCTTATGTGTTGTGTGTCTATATGTTTTGTCATGTATTTATTAGCGTGAATGGCGAGGGGTGAGGGTGAAATATAACGTCATCATCACCCCTCGAATGAAGAGAGCGTAAGAGTGTGTGTTCGGGGTCGATGGCGGAATATTTATAAAAGTACTCCTTCGACCCCAATCTAGATTAGTTTGAATATAGGGTCGGTGGTGGAATATCAAGTACTCCACCGACTAAACGGAATGAATGTGTAGTGTATGAATGTATTTATTTGTATGAATGTAGTGTTTGAAAGGGTAAATAGAATATAGAATATAGATATAGTTGGGGGCTGAAATGACCTAGATGTCGGAAGCCCCAGTCAAAAAAAAAAAAAAAAAAAAAAAAAAAAAAAAAAAAAAAAAAAAAAAAANTCACACTAATTTCAATTCAAATTCCTACATTCGTTATTAATAGTTAAAAAATTTAAACTAACTAACAACTGTGTTTTACTGTCATTTGATGATACAAAATTTTTACAAATATCTCCTTTAGAAATGTATGAAACTAATAAAACAAAAACTTATAGAGAACTCTATTAACAAATTTGTAAAAAAAAAGATGTAATATACCACTTAAATAAATGCCTATTATCTAATTATTTTAAATTTAGTAATAAATTTTATGAAATGAAAGGCTTACCAATGGGGTTTCCATTGTCGAAATATTTATGGAATAACATCGAAAAAAGTGTTTTCAAATCAAGTAAAAAATTAATTAAATCTGGATTTTTTGAAAACTATATATTGACGGTATTTTAGCTTTAAGGTTGGAAAGACTAGAGAATCAACAAGAATAGCTCTAGTGGTAGAACAGCGGCGTATTTAGCCGCCGTGGTTTCGAATCCCACTCGTGACACTGGCTTTTTCATTTCAACCAAAACCTTACATAAAACGATTCATTAATTGAAATAAGTATTTGGTCAATAGACAACTAAATATAATGGACTTCTTGTTAGAAACACTAACAATGAATATCTTCTACAATTACATTATGATAGTACCATAGTTTCACTTCTCTCCATCATATTTCGAAAACAATTTTTTTACCTTTGTACGTTTTAACCCAACTGGAAAGTTATACATTTCCATCGCATTAACAGATTTAATCGTAGTTTAATTTGTATAGTCTACAAACGATTATGGTGTGTCGTATGACAATTGTGGTTCAACAAGATGATAATTACTTCTCTCCCCCTTGTGATCATCCGTTGAATAAATATGCAAAGATGTCTCCAGGGTTGAGGGCCGGCTGGTATCAACAGGTTGTATTTTCCGAGGGTATTGAAAAATCCAACAGAATTATATACGTGCGCCACTTCCCCGTGGTGGCGTTACCATCCAGTTTATCCTCCCCTCGACCTCTTTCCTCTTTTATTTGCGGGTCAACTCCTGGTCTGTGTGAAAGCTTATATCGAGGGGAAGTATTATGTTACGAGTAGGCCGTACGTGACGGGGTTCGTCGAGAGTGGAGGGCAGATTTCTGGTAAGAGGGTGAACCCGAAATGCTTTCGTAAAGTTTCTATTTTTATATGAAAATCATAAACTCATAAAAAAAACTTTTTTGATTTAAACATACTAAAAACCATTTAACTGTTGAAAGTATTAACGAAATAAATTAATTACAAGAGCAGGAAATTAAATAAAAATAAATAGATAAAAAAATAAAGAAAAGAAAATAATATAAACTCCGAGCGTTTGGCAACAAGCAGTCAAAAATTATCGTACCTGTTCATCAGGATAATGCATCGCATTTTGAAATGATAATAAAAAACCATAATGGAAATAACCTTTGTGACAAAACAGCGCTAATCATAATCATTGTAGTTCATTTTAATGATGTGACGCCCGTGGTTAATGAGCTGATAAAATCCCAACCGTCTTTCCGACACGAATTTCAATTGCTACAATATTTACAATTAATTAAGGTTTTTAGTTGAGATAAAAAAGTCAATGGCACGTGCGGGATTCGAACCCACAATCTTCGGCTAGATACGCCGCTGCTCTACCACTTGAGCTATCCGTGACCTCGATCCACTCGGACACCAACCTCCCATCTCAACCCCACCTTTTGAATTTTCCCTCCTTTTTGTCATTTTTCAAATGTCGTGTCAGCGGATTGGATTCTTGACGACAATTGAAATGGCGACGGAGAGCTTTAGTGAAGTGTACTTCATTTTAATTCATTAAATTCACTAATTTCGTGGTCCGCTTGACCAATTAATATATTACAAGAGAGAGTAGTCGTATCTAGCCGAAGATCGTGGGTTCGAATCCCGCACGTGCCATTGAATTTTTATCCCAACTAAAAACCTTAATTAATTGTAATATATTAATTGGTCCAGCGGACCACGAAATTAGTGAATTTAATGCTACAATAATTTTTCATTTTTCTTTTGATAAAACTTGTACCTTTTTGCCCCAACTGGCTACTAAATATACTACGTGTACCAAATTGCAGATTAATGATTAAGAGCAATTCTAGCAGATTAGATAATCATTATTTATCATCCAATTATACAGCGATAGTGATATTGTTTTCTTAATTATTATATATCTACACCGTAAATCTGGCGGTCTAGAGAACAAAAAGACTGAAGAAAAACTAAAAGTTGATTCAAATTATGAAATTTATGGTTTAATTTTTTTCAGATTTACGATTATTCGGGCTCTTTGACGACTAACTTACGTCTTAATTTTTTACTTTAATATACTGTTGTTTTAATAATTAACATTTTCAGCTGTTGCTCATCATCAGAAATGACAATAAATTTATCACACTTTTTACAACAGCAATACAAATTCACGTAATATTAAAGGTATTCATTCGTTCCACTAACTTTGATTTACTTATGTACATACAAATTGGAAATGTTTGAGTGGCTTATTATTAATAAAAACAAATATACAAGTTTTTATGTTTTTGATTTTTGGAGTCCAGCAAGGTTTTTTAAATAAAAAGACTTTCATCTTTATATCCCTAACAAAAGCTGAAAATTGGTTGGCTCACTTACGAGCTTTACTAAGTCCTCCTATTAACAATAGCAGAATTAGCTTTGAAATAAAATGATCAGGGATGAAGCCATGATTAAAAAAACTCGTTTTTCTGCAGTCGAGCTTTCGACTGTAATTGACACCTTCCTCAGGACTCTATATCATTACAATCAGTGTCACAGATTGCATTTATAAAATTATAATGATAAATCAACAACTTCAAGCAAGGTTTTTTAAATAAAAAGACTCATATTTATATCCCTAACAAAAGCTGAAAATTGATTGGCTCACTTACGAGCTTTACTAAGTCCTCCTATTAACGATAACTGAATTAGCTTTGAAATAAAGTGATGTAGGTGAAAAGAAAAAAACTTATTTTTCTGTCGAACTTTCGACATTATTTGACGCCTTCGTCTCTATTTAATTACAATCAGTGTTTTGTTACAGATTACATACATAAAATTATAATGATAAATCAACAACTTAATTAAAAATGTATTAACAACAACTAAAAATCTTTACATTCTTTCGGACATGTCAAAATAGAAGGGGCCGGATAACTCAACTTCTATTTGGACCACATGTCCGAACATATTGTAAAGTTTTTTTAAAATACTTTTTCAAGTAAGTTGTTAATTTATCATTATACTTTTAAATATGTAATCAGTAACGAAAAATTGATTGCAATTAAATGGTCCTCATGAAGGCGTCAAATACAGCCGAAATCTCGACTGCAGAAAAACAAGTTTTTTTACCTACATGGCTTCATCCCTGATCTCTTTACATCAATATTTATCATGAAGGCCGATAATATACTCAACGCGAATTAGCTTTCTGGATAAATCGTTTCAAAAATTCGAATTTGCTAACTGTCTTTACTAATGATAATAATTTAGCCCGTCAAAGACAAACCCTCATCGGAATTCTTCAAAAACTATAAATCTTTGAAATAATGTAATCTAATTTTAAAATTATTTGGAGGTCGTGAAATGCGGTCAGGTGTGACGTAGGTTTTAGAAAAACATTTTCATAATCGTGCCAACGTTTCGATCTTTATAGAGTTCATCATCAGGGCTCAACGTGTTTGTTTTCCGCGCAATTGGACCAGTCGAGTGCCGCTCAACAAGTCAGACAGGAATGTCACATCTACCCGGAAAACAAACACTTTGAGCCCGAAAGATGATTTCTATAAAGAACGAAATGTTGGCACGATAAAGAAAACGTTTAAACACCACACATTTCTAATTTTATACAATTTATATTTTTAAGAAAGTGAGGTATCTGACTGCCTCAATTACTATATAATATTTCCGGTACATAACAAACGCAATATAAAACAAGTAAACAATTAATGAAGCATCTCTTTCTGTAATAAATTTGTCGAGTTGTTCATCAGAATTTTGTACATTAGATAAACGACATAGAAAATAAAAATCCTCAATAAACTTGTTATTAACATCGTAAAGTAATAAGTTTTAAACAAATACATATATTTTGTTATTTATAGATATGTACACATACTTAGAAAGAGAGAGAGAGAGAGAGAGAGAGAGAGAGAGAGAGAGTGAGAGAGAGAAAGAGGGAGAGAGAGAAAGAAATAAAGAGAGAGAGAAAGTGGGAGAGAGAGAAATAGAGAGAGAGCGAGATAGATAGANGAGAGAGAGAGAGTGATTAAGAAATAAAGGGGATTGGATCAATGTTGAATGGATATATATTTTAAATTATATAGTACTGCTATAAGTGTTTTTTATAACTACAATATCGTATATGGTGTGATTTTCTCAGAAATACCAGTAGAAGATAATTTCAAATACCATCTGAAACTGAAACATTAAGTAAAAATAAAAAAGAAGAATGTAATGGTACTATAAAATAAAAGGATTGAAACAGGTTTATAGCAATCCATCGCGCAGATTTACGCTCCGGAGAAAATGGGGAAAATCTTCCGATACCATTTTTGCCTTGTCGAGGATATCGAGCATAGAGGACGAATCGCTCTCAGCTCAATTTTCCCCCTAGTGCTAAATCGTCTTTACGTTAAAACCCCGAAAAAATACCTTTCCTTGGGTGAAAATAAAAAAAAACATTTATCTACAGTCCTTGTGGCGACTTTGTCCTAGGAATTTTGGAAGCGTGAAGGAAGAGGACGAAGTTAATAAATAAGGAAAAAAAGGATGTGCAGGGGTTTTGAAAGCTCAGATATGAACGCGGGCCCAAGGATCAAATAAATTGCCCCTCGTTCTTTACCCGGCCTCCGACTTCCATCCAAGGAACCCTTCTTTTAACGCCACGATGAGAAAGGGGGATTATGAATTCTCAAGTGTTTTAACAAGGGGTTGCACCTGCTTTCCACCCTCTTACGCCTTTTCATCAAATGCTGTCGGGGGTGGAGCAGCTTTTTCTATTAACCCTTCAATATAAATTGAATGGCGAGCGAAAATCGGGAAAATATTCCGGAGACAAGGGGTTCGTTATTTCCTAAAGCCGAAGCGAAAATGTACGATCAGCATAAAATGCTGGAGAACTGAAATTATGGCTTCAATAATCTTGTAAAATGAGGACAGTCATTTATTCATAAAAAAATATATATAATCATTAGTAGGTTGACACGTATGCGCACAGTTCTTGGAAGTAAAAAAGGCAGATGATCGAGCAGCCAAAAAAGTTGTACAAGGCTATTGTTGCTGAAAATATTTTGCTGGTTTTTTAATTGGGTACCCATCAATTCACTTAACAAATAATTAATTTTTTTTCGAACTCCCCCCCGAAATAAACTAGGAAAATATTTTTTGCAATAATAGACTCACACAACTTTTTGGCAGCTAAAGCAGCTGCCTTTTTTACTTCCAAGAACTATATACATACGTACAAGTGGTATAACTGCAGAAAGCAATAATGAAGTCCGAGCTTCCACAGTTTACAGTGTTTTGTGTGAGTGTAGGTTAGGTGTAGGGTATTATCTTCATTTTTTAAATTTGTAAAGTTGTTTCATTGTCCACTCAGCTGATGGATACAATTTGCAATTATTAAATTGTTGCACGATTCCACTGAATGAAGAATCTCCTGGACAAAAACAATGAACAAAAATGAAGATATTGGAGCTGACCCTATAGGCTAGGAGTGAGTTCTCGATGAACACATCAAAAAGAACTTAAGAAATGGTCAATTTTTCCACAAAAAAAAAGAAGCAAAAAACAAAAATTCAGCGAGCCACTTCTCCCATCAACCGGTACACTAGCTGACTAAACCAAATTTACAGTACCAGCTGCTGGTAGTCCAGGTACCTAATCTCAATGTTTGATAGTTACTGCTCACCCGGGAATAGTAACCAATAATCCGTTTCTCCTTTATCATTACGAGATGAAATGGTCAGGGTTACAAGTTAATAAGGTTAATATAAAAAACAAAAACGTGTTCCGTGATGTCTTCTTCTTGGCATATCTCCACAGTATTTCTTCTGTCTGCACTCATTTCCGGTGTATGTTCCTTCTTGGCCGCAGTGTCCTGTCAGAAGTCCGACCAGGATCCTGATTCTGTTACCGTTGCCCTTTAGGAATTCCTTTGTAAATCTTGAGGATGGCCCATCTATGTATCTTTTCTCGGCCCTCATTTCTCGGGTATTTTTCCACCATGTTTTACAATAAAATAATAATGCAATCATGGGGGCGTCGCTGGATGCAATGGTTTAGGCGTTGACACGGCGCTCATCACTGTAAGGTAAAGGTCCCGGGTTCGAATCCAGCGGCCCTGTATTCAATCCTGACATACTTACAAATAGGCTTTTTTTCAAAAACACCGGTACCCTGAGGGTCTTTATGACCTCTGCTGTTGCGAACCCTCGTCAAAAAATGCAGTAATTTGTTTTGGACTCACTATGATCTGCATTTGCATCTATCCTTTTTTGTGCCTAAGCCACAGTAGAGTTCAGAGCATAGAGAAATCATATTGGCTCCTTTTTTGGACTTTCACTTTCTCATTGCCTCTCTGCCTCGAGTGCTCAGAAGTCCATGGAAGAACCAGGCCATTTGTGTTACTAAGTTCTGCCAAGACTTTCCTTGCACTTTTTGCATTCACCTCGCATGAAGGTAAGACCTTAAGTGCTGCCTGAGAGTCAGAGAACATTGCTATCTTTGGCTACCTTCCGTACCAACACAAAATTGCAACACTACACTTAATCCACTTAATAAAAACAATCCCATTCAACACTGAAAATCTCAACAAAGAACTAAAAAAACGAATATATCAAAAAAAAGGATACCAAACAATAACCATCCAGAAACTATTAAAGCACAACAACAAAAAAGGTTTTTGTTTTAGTGAACGAAAACCCAACTAAGGAAAACAGGTTGGGTGGATTTAGCTCTTTTGAATTTCATTATTCGCCGAGAATTCTATGAATAACCTGAGGCAGGTGAATTTCAGTTGAATTAATGCATAAGTTAGACTCATTGCTATTCATGCTGTTTTGCATTTTGTATTGCTGAATGAATATTAATAGTAAAAATCGTGTCTACACTGGTTGACGTCGAAGGAGAGGGTTTGGGACCCGGCGTGAAAAAATATTTGCATGCGAGTAGCTCGAGTTTTGGCCGGCGGCGATTTGGTTTATTCGTGTGGGTTTGAACTGGTAAAAATTTAAGTGGCCGACGAAAAGGGGATGATAGAATTTTCATAGGGCATTTACAGCCACCGTGTGTCGGCTTGGAGAAGTAATGCAGTAATGCTCGCCGTTAAAAATTACATATCGATAGATAAAGGCACAATAAAAAACTTTGAACATTTAAAAGTGTGAAAAACGACCTAAACATCAAAACCAACTTTCAATATTTCATGTGCGTTGGCGTTAAATTAGTCCTCTTTCTAAATTATAAATCTTATTTCCCGAAAAAACTAGAATAGATTTATCAAACTTTCATTCATAATAATAATTAATCGCCTTAAAACTAGGCTTAAGCTATAAAATATTATCACTTAAATTATATTTATATTGATGAACTCAAATTAACTCTAACACAGTAGAAATTTTAATTGTTAACTATCGGTTTGAATAACGGTTGCAAGTATATTTATTTACGGTTTCCCAATAACAAATGTATACAATAAATGTATTAAGACTATAACTGTACATAATTTAGAAATATTTATAAAAATAAGGAAAAACAACAATAAAAGTGACAATTTAGAATGAATAGAAGCAAAAACTCACAATTGGCAGATTCAACACGACACACAAGAATGTCACATCTACACAGAAAACAAACACTTTGCCCTGAAGATGATCTCAATAAAGCTCGAAACGTAGCACGATAAAGACAGTATTTCTAAAAACTACGTCACACCAGAAAGCATCTCACGATCTCCAAATAATCATTAACTAACGGTCACTAAACATCACACACGCACGCGCGCGCGCACACACACACTCACAGATTTGTTCACATCAGTAAACAATTTTCTATTATCTCTAATTTGCAAATCCCGTATTTTTTCATCCAGACAACAGCAATAGGATTGAGTTCGTTGAACTGTTGGTAAACAAACATTCACCCTAATTCACTATTTTCGTGGTTCGCTTGATCAATTAATACAAGACAATTAATTAAGGTTTTTAGTTGAGATGAAAAAAAAAATGAAAACTCATAAGGTGGGGTTGAGATGGGGAGTTGATGTCCGGGTGGATCGAGGTCACGATAGCTCAGGTGGTAGAGCAGCGGCGTATCTAGCCGAAGGTCGTGGGTTCGAATCCCTCTCGTGCCATTAACATTTTTTCATCTGAACTAAAAACCTTAATTAATTCACCCTAATAATCTTCATTTATGTTTATACCTTTGAATTGAGCCAATTTATTACGAGTATTCGTGTGAACAGTTTTGTGACTCGGGTTACTTCATTGCAAATTTCGCAAAAAANTTTATTTGTGTTATAATTTCCGCGTTTCGCACGTTCAAATTGAGCGTCATTAAAAAAATCAGCTGATAATTGGAAAGTCGCGTTGGCGGAGGTCAGCGGTTCACTTTGGCAATTCATGTCGAGAGACGTGGTTGTAGAAGTCCTTCAACCTGATGATGAGCTAAAAGGCTCGAAATCCGGTCGTTTTAAACAACTTACTGTGAATAGGAACTATCCTTTTAAAAAGTAATGATAATATGGATGTCAGTGCTGAAACAAACGGAGATGTTTACGTGAGGCCGGATTAAGAGCGACGGGAAAAGTGAAGAAACCTTGCTGACCAAACAGTGGCTTGCTGTTCGTGGTTTTAATATCATGGAATGGCCCCCACAGTCACTTAACCTTAATCCAATTGAGCACTTGTGGGGAAAACTAAAAAATCTTTGGTCGATGCTGCAGGAGACGCTTTAAACTTCGATCAACTCTGGGAAAAAACACAAGTTGAATAGGAAGTAATTGATCCTGAACAGTACAAAAATCTCGTGAGAGTTTGCCCAGAAGTACTGATGCAGTTTTGAATGCCAAACGAGGGCATACAAAATATTAAAGGACTTTCTATGTCACAATCATATTATCGTTCGCACACGGTAATTTCTTTTCTATTATTTTAATAATCATGATAAAGGAACAATTTAATTTTTTGGGTGTTTTTTGTGTTAAGATAAATAAAATTATTAAAAAACTACGTTTATTCGATGTCCTACAATTGTTTTGTAAAGTAAATAATGATATAACCCAATTTGCATTCAGCTGTGAACGAATCTGTGAGTCACTGTATATATATTTATATATATTAAATATCTTTAAACACCAATTCCGTATGTTTGAACCTCCTTGTAACATAAACTCTCCCTTCAACATTAATGTGAGGGAAAATTTCTTAAGTCAATATGGAATGTCTTACACGACGGGTAGAAACAAACAAAACAACTAACTATGTGTAAGCACTCATGTAACTGGGAGCATCTCCTTCGTACATAATGGAAATTTAAATACGCGGAGAAAATCGATACTTTAATTTCGAAAAAAAATGGTTCTTTAAACGATGTAATATGAAAGAACTTGGTAATGTACACTTGGAGATACAAGCTCAAATGAATACAAATTTTCCGCAACGTTAAAAGTCTATTTCGATTGGTTTTTTTATCACGATCTCCAATTAATCATCAAGTAACGGTCACTAAACACCACACATATTTTTGGCTAATATTGGAAAGTAAGGTCTTTAAAAAAAGAATAAATAAAAATAATAATTAAACGACGAAATTTCAGATTTGCAGATAACGTGCAAAAATATCAGCAAATCTGAAATTTGATCGCGTATTCGACATTTATTGTTAGTTATGTTATTAATCAGGAAATCAATGACCTGGATTTTGTAACTTTAATATATATAAAATTAGTATCATGATCCCACATTTCTCCTTGGATTAATTAGATAAATATGCATAACATAACGATAAATTTTCTGGAAACACATTTTTTCTTAAAAAAGTTGAGTTGCGGTCTGGTGTGACGAGGTTTTAGTGAAACATTTTTTTATCGAGCCAATGTTTCGATCTTTATTGAGATCATCTTCAGGGCATGGGATTAATAAACATTGTTTAAATTTTACAAATACATGTAAAAATTTTAGATGCAATCAAAGTATTTGTACTAAAACAAAGTGTTTGTTTTCTGTGTAGATGTTTTATTATTGTATGTCGTGTTCGGATTGCCAGTGAGATATTGGTGTTTTATGTTTGTGTACGTTGGATTGTGAAGGGATGGGGAGAGAAGTAGGGTTAGAAAAACATTTTTGTATGAGGAGTTGCCTTCTTTGAAGTGAAAGGAACCAACAATGGGAAAAAATGGGTAATGGTTCGGCTGATTATCCTTTCAGGATGATATAGACGGGGATAATTTGGGAAAGAAAGTCAAATTTTTAAAGAATAAGACTATGTAGAAATGTTTGATATATGGAATGTGATGATTGTTGTATATGTTATATTATATGCAATGTGCGATGTGATGATTATCTATGTATATTATCGATATCAAATTTGATGATGAAAATGATATTGGCGTAGCTGCAACTGAGTTTACATGTGCCCATTCAATTGATGCTGTGTTTATCCCTGTTATGTAAGCAATTTCTAAAAAATTACATTTATGTTTTTTTTTTGTTCTGTGTTTAATATTTTTGGATTGTTGAAGTTGAAATTGTGTTGGTGTTTAAAATGGTGGTTAGCCAGTGCTGTAAGATTTTGTTTGGGTTTTTGCAATCATAGATATGTTGCTTTACTCTCTTATCCAGATATTGGGATGTAATGCCAATGTAAGTTGCCGGACAATTTAAACAATTGATTTTGTAAATTACGTCAGATTTATTTGTTACTGGTGTGGGATCTATAATTTTGGAAAAAAGTGTGTGAATTATTTTATAGTTTTTGAAAGCTATTTTAAAGTTATCAGAAGAGAAGAACGTGTATACTTTAAGTGATAAGCCGAAAATGAATGTCATGGATATGTATGCCGGATGTCTGTATTTGTTAGATTTGATGTAGTATTATTACAAATAGTGGATAGTATTATTGTTGAGTTGTAGTTGTTGATTATACTGTTGATTATGTGTTTAGGGTAGTGATTGTAATGGAGGATATGTTTGTATATTTTTATTTTCTTGTGGTGAAATGATTCATGGCTTAGGGTAGTAATTCTATGAAGTAGCCCTTTGGCCGTGTTTATTATTGTGTGAAGAGGATGGTGTAATGTAAAGTTGAGGTAGCGATCTATGTTCCTTGGTTTTTGATACCAATCTGTGATTAATATGACATCTGGTTGTTTTAACACGAGTGTATCTAAAAATGGTATTGTTTTCGATTTCATGTGAAAATTGCAGGCGTGGGTGAAATCTATTAAATGTATCTAATGTAGTTTGAATTTGATCTGTGGGAACTGCTGTCAATATATCATCTACGTATTTAGTGAGGAAGGGTAATGTGAAAGGATGTTGTGGTATGACTGTATTTAATAGGTATGTCATAATTATGTCTGCAATTATCGGGCCTAGGTTGCTACTCATGGCTATGCCAAATATTTGATTGGATCTAAACATTCTACCATTGTATAAATTCTATAAATTCATATAGATTTTTTTCACATCCTACATGTATTGGTAAAATTTAAACAATGTTCATATATCCCAGGCCCTGAAGATGATCTGAACAAAGATCGAAACGTTGGCACCATAAAGAAAATGTTTTTCTGAAACCTACGTCACACCAGACCATCTCCGAATAATCGATGTATTAACTAAAGGTCAATAAACACCACACATTTCTTTGGATAATATTGGAAAGTAAGATATTTAAAAAAAAAAGAATAAATAAAAATAATAAATAAACGACCAAAATTCAGGTATGCCGATAACGTGAAAAAATATCACCAAATCTGAAATTTGATAGCTTGTTCGACATTATTGTTAGTTGCGTTAGTAATCAGGAAATCAATGACTTGAATTTTGTAACTTTAGTCTGTACAAAGTTGGTTACCACGATCCCACATTTTTCCATGGATTAGATAAATATGTATAAACAGAACGATACGATTTTCCAGGAACACGATTTTTCCTAAAAAGCTAATACTGGCTAGAATACTGGAAAATTCAATACAATCGAACCACTTTTTGTGGAAATGTGTGACTAAAAAACTTTTTGCGCCGATTGTTTGACGCTTCTAATCTCATGGTATATACTCAAGTAGCGTCACTAGTTGGAAAAAATGCTTACTTCCAGAGGGTTGTTCTTATCTTACTTTTCAATATCTGTACGACGTTAGAAAGAGCCGTTTGAATTTACGCTTGTCACCACTAATTAACACGGCTAGTACAGGACAAAATTGTTTTGATCTACCTATCATTTTCGAGTCTTTTCATTATTAAGAAGCGAAAACGATAAATAATTTTCTTTAGTTTCTTAATGAATAATATTATTTGAAAACAAAAAGTTTACCATATTTTATAATAAATTGGTAAATGTTTATTTAGTCGGTCAATAAAGTTGAAAGTATGTTTTCATATTTTTCCACGAGGTAGGTCGTATAGAGATGGTCCATTTTCCCCAATAAAGCCGAGGTAATCGCAAGCATTTTTCCGTGTACGGCAATTCATAAGACGAATGAACCACCGAGCACGCACGTATCGCTTCTCGGAAGAAGTGATGAATGGAGGCAACCCTTGGAAATATCCTCCTCACGGAATCTATTCGTGAAATGCCCCGGGCCAACCTTTTACCTCCGTGTCTACCGACAATTCTCATGCTCTTACCTTCGGGTCGATCCTGAGGGACAGCAGGAGGGCGAAGTGGTTTTTGAAGTAGTCCGTAGGAAATGGGAGTTCGGCAGCAGGCAGCCAGAGGTATGAGTTGGGCTTAAGCCGCCACGCTGTTTCCCTGCCGGGCACCCTTTCCCATTGGCTGGGGTGAAAGTATTTTTTGTCTTCCATCGACAGAGGAGCGACAACTCCTGAAACAAAATTGTAAAATTATACTGTACAGTTAAATATTTTTATATCAGAAGACAGTATTAAAATATAGAGAGAAACAATGAAAAACATATATATTCGAAATACAACGTGAAGAAGATTATTATCGCTTCTTAAATAATCTCGCGAAAATTATTTCTTTCCATGTTTAATGTTTATGTTGGATTTTGTATTTTATTACCTAAATATTTATCTTATTCCAAAATAATTTATTATTTATACATTACTTTTTTTCGACCATGCTGAAAATTTATTGATTACAAAATTGTACATTGACGACGTTATATTTTGGATATTGTAAAATGTTCAATATCGAAGTATCATCCATTTACATTGGATATATATTTATATTGGAAATATATTACTGATTCAGGTTAAAGGATAAAAAATGCTTTTATTTTATTTCCACATTTTTGATTGAGAAAGTACCGCAATTTTGAAAGAGGACGTTTGTGAATTTTCATCAAGGGTTGTCATAAGACGGGCAGATGGTGTTTAATTAACTTCCCAGAGTTGATCTTAATTAAAATTAAGACTTTCCAAACAGACAACGACTTTTTTAAAGGAAGCTCTTTAAAAAAGACACCTCGTTGGACGTTCATGATATTGGAAAAACAAGGAGAAAGATCTCATTATTCGTTCTAAAAGTTAAATTCGTGATCAAGGATCCATAAGTTTATTTGTTCATTTCACATGTTAAACATTGTCAAATTTGTGATGAAAACACACTAAAACCTTTGGAATAGCCCATGATCTAACATCATCGGTAAACAAATAGAACAAAGAATTTTCATTTATGAGAAAAATAGGTATTCGATTTATTTTCAGAGATTTATCTATGTGGCTTATGACTAGGGCTGAGATTTTCATGCAATAAAAACAGACGGATATGCACATATAAATATATTTGGTAAAAAAATGCAATTTAAAACTGGAAATATGCGAAAACTACCATGAGAAAAAATAAGGAAACCTCAAATTAAAGCACATAATTGTATTGAAAAGAGAAACAGTGGCAAGAGGAACATCACATTGCTAATATTAAAAAAGAAAAACTCATAAAAAAAGTTAAATATAAAAAATCCTTCGAGACCCAGATCGGTCCAGTTTCGATGAAGTCTCTGATTTTATAGAGTGTTTCATTTTATATTAGATCCAGGTGAGATTTCCTGAGAGTATTTTCGTGGGGAATGGTATTTCTCAAAAAAAAAACCAAAAAAAAACCTTGAATTCAGGGTGGCTATATTAGTATATGTATGGTATGTCTAAAGTACGACATAAATCGGTATCGAAACTCGACTTTCCAGACTCAGCTCTTGTGGCAGCTTGCGTCACAAAGGTTTGTTGAAACATAGACTTCCTACCTTTGTATTTCTTGTGTTTTGCTGTCCTTATGTACTGTGTACCAAAAAAACGTGTATCTGTTGATACATCACAACAAACGCAGTATAAAACGTCTGCATAGCCCTTAAAAGTCTCACTTGAAAACTCACGCACATACTTTTGAACAAGATCTTTCATCTTTGCGGTGATTTTCGGCATTTTTAGGAGTAGTCAGTTCACAACACACAAATAAGGTTTCACGATAGTAATCGTATGAGAGACTGGGTAAAACTGAGAAGTATGTTAGGGAAAGAAGAGAACTGAGATCGTAATATTTCTATGAATCCAATTAAACTATTCCAAGATAACATTTACAGTGGTACAAACACTATTCCTTTCTCTATTTATTCCAAGTGAAACAAAGACGATCGAAAGTTAGCGTAAAGCGGTGGAGCAGCAACTGAACAAACACAAAACTCGTTCATTATGTGGAAACAGAAGAATGGGAGCCCGCAGCTCTTTTTAGGAAAATTTTTCTTTTTTGCCTGCTCAGAAACATTAAAATTTGACGTGCCAAATACCGATATGCCGGATATGTAAAACAAATATGCAATTATAACCCACTTATGCAAAAATATGCATTTATGGCAATGTATGCACAAATATGCAAAATAAATATAGTTTAAATTGATCCCAAATGCTTCAAAACATATACAGTTTGTTAAAACTGGATATTTTAGTTAACCAGGAAAAATATGCAAATGCGTACATTTCACAGCCCTGCTTATGACCCTGTAAATTTGTCCGCCAAAGGTTTGACCCAAAGAGGGAAAAAAGTAGTTATTTTTGTAAAAAAAATTGGTATATTGAAAGATATTTACGGTATGAAAATTAGGCTCTTTGCTAGATAACCTCCAAGAACATGAAGTTTCAAATGATCTATGGATCTAGCTTAATGATTTTTTGTCCAAATTTAATGATTATGAAGATGATGAAGATATTGTAGTAAGAAGGGAGGTTCAGCATTCCTCAAACACTGCAGATTTTTACTAAATTTTTAAATATTTTTTCAGCTTAGGCTTAATTATATAATTAATCAATTAATTAAACACAATTTTTTCGAAATAAAAAATTTGTGACACAGGTGGGATTCGAACCCACGACTTTCGTCTAAATACGACGCTGCTCTACCACTTGAGCTACTGTGACTTCGATCGCCCATGCCACAAACTTCTCATTTCGACTCCCTGTTTTATTCCAATTGTAACCAGAGTGTTGTTTAATTGAAGTTTTCCTACTTTCAATTAAATGGATCTTTCTTTTAAGAAGTAGAAGTTCATTGACTGTCATGACTGCAATTCATGATTTTCCCGGTTTTTCTTCGTACCTTAAATTATGCGTCTATAGAACTTGATTATTATTGAATTAATTAAGGTTTTTAATTGAGATAAAAAAATCAGTGTCACGAGCCGGATTCGAACCCATGATCTTCGGCTATATACGCCGCTGCTCGACCACCAGATCGTGGGTTACTAAAAACCTTAATTAATTGATAGGTATTAATTGGTCAAGCGGACCACGAAAAGTAGTGAACTTGATTATTATGTTTTCTTCTTCATTGCTAACGTACAAATGGGGCCAAAATTTAATATTTCAATTTTATGTAGGTAGGTGGTGTCTCAAATGACAGTTGTCACAGACAGTCAAATATTTGACAGTTGTTAACACGTCCGTTACGGCACCGATTCGTAAAAACTTGTCCGAAATACGTAAACACATATTTTTTTACATATTTGAAATATATTTAGGTAAATAAACAACCCTTAATCAAAACTTTATCAAAAAAATGTCTTTTTTAGGTTTTTAGCACGTCGTTTTTTAAGGAAATATGGGGCAGGTCAGTTTAGCCCGACCATACATTATGAAAAAATTGACGAATTGTATATTTCTATTTACTAATGCGTAATAAATTTATAAAAAATGTATCGAGAAATAACATTAAAATTAATAAACAATAATATAACATTGTATTTACTTGATGCTTTCGTATCAAATATATTTGTGATAATTATTAATAATTAAACCCATTTTGAAACGATTATTTCATATATATGTATATATAAACTGTGGTTTTGCGTAATAAGCATAGTATTAAATAAGAACTGGATTAGCATAATATTAAAAAAAATAAAATCTGAATGTATGGCAAAAAATTACAATAATTTAAAAATTCAGTAACTACTTCGATATTTATTACTTATTACCACTTTTTAAAATTATTTACAAAATATTTACATATTTACTATTTATTTACGATTAATAAAAAAAATACCAAACATAAATCTGCAAGGGAGCAAAAGGCCAAAAAGACGAACAAAGAAATTTCTTTGTCGTGCTGTCCTCAATTGTAATTTTAATTGAAAATATTTTAGATAAAGAAAAATTCTTAATTTCACTAATTTCGTGGTCCGCTTGACCAATTAATATATTACAATTAATTAAGGTTTTATTTGAGATAAAAAACGTCAATGGAACGAGCGGGATTCGAACCCACGATCTTCGGCTTGATACGCCGCTGCTCTACCACCTGAGCTATCGTGACCTCGATCCACCCGGGCACCAACTTCCCATCTCAACCACACCTTTTGAATTTTCCCTCCTTTTTGCCATTTTTAAATTGCCATTTATCTCAACTAAAAACCTTAATTAATTATAATATATTAATTGAAAATTCAAAAGGTGCGGTTGAGATAGGAATTTGGTGTCCGAGTGGATGGAAGTCACGATAGCTCAAGTGGTAGAGCAGCGGCGTATCAAGCCGAAGAACGTGGGTTCGAATCCCGCTCGTGCCATTGACATTTTTATCTCAACTAAAAACCTTAATTAATTGTAATAAAGAAAAATATTTACCATCAAGAGAAATGTATAAAAGAAAAAGAAAAAAAAACAAAAACGTGTTCCGTTCTGGAACGACGTCCGTATATAGAGTACTGTCCCATTGTTCTGGAACGAACGAGTTAATCATGAGTTTACCATGAATTGTACATTTAGAGTTTGTCTATTTCATATTTTTATTTTTGTGAAAGCATTCTAAAATAAATTTGATGTTATCCGGAGTACATGTTTTTGGCGTTTAGTTGGTCAAAGCATAGCATTCTGTGGTCGGTTTGTCTGCTTTTTCATTAGCCAAAATTGTTTGGTTGTACACTGGCAGTAAGGTTAATATTGAAGATGTTGTTTGTGTTAATTCCGAGACTTTTTCGAATACGGCATTTTTGTGTCAATGCTTTTATGGCCTCTTGTCTGTCTAATCTTACCAGGATTGTTTCTTCAGTGGAATCCCTTCTCAGACTTGAAAAACCGAGATGTACTTCGCGATTGTTTGATTGTTCATATTTTGAACTTGAAAAGAATATTGCCGTGCACGTTTCATTCGCTCAAAGGTTTTGGAGTCATCTGCGTACTTGTGTTTAATTTTCTCTTGATTTCATTGTCCTGCATGTAGTTTGTTAAAAATGTATAGGATGTTGCAAGGTTGTTTGCGAGATTATCGTCTTTTTCTATTTCCAGGAATGGATGTCTGATTTTATTTATTATTTATAATTATTCAGAAGTCGTGAGATGCGGTCTGGTGTGATGTAGGTTTCAGAAAAACATTTTCTTTATCGTTCCAACGTTTCGATCTTTATTGAGATCATCTTCAGGGCTCAAAGTGTTGTCTTCTGTGTAATTGAGCCATTCTTGCGTGTCGTGGGCACAATTTAATTGTAATTTATTTTTGTGGTTTATATCAGTTTATCCTTTTTCTTCTATATACATTTTCAATGGAAGTGGATAGTCTTTCCGTGATATTCGATTGGGTTGTTGTCATTTCCCAATTTTTTTTTATCCTTTAGTTCGTATCGCCATAGAAACGAGCCAGGGGATCAATATACAGAATAACCCGGATATTCTGTTTAAGGAAAATGTAAATTGTACTTAACGATAAGTTATTATTTTCTTAGATCTATTTTAAGGGCTGAATTTATTTTCTCGAATGAAAATTCTTATATTTAACCGCGTTTTAGTAAAAAAAAAATGTGTCTTCGAGTTTTAAATTTCTACATTCGGCCCATTTACCCTTGAAGCCTCTTAAACTCGTCATCAGGGAGCACGTTCATTGCTCCCAACGGGATCTATGTCAAATATTGTTAGACCAAACCAAATTTTATCCCTAAGCGAAACCCCATGAGGTTTTTATTAAAGTTCTATTAAATTTTGGAGATCATTATTTTTATTTTTTATTATTATAATAATCCATACATGTAGGTCATAATTGACTACATTAATTACTATTTTTGTGCAGGGTCTTGGTTGAGATGAAATAGTTAATGTCACGAGCGCGATTCGAACTCACGGATTACAGCTAAGGTGGAAGGACTCTGTTCAGAGCTGCCGATAGCCACGACCCTCCCGAAAGTCAAACCTCTCCAGGAAAATATGCCTGGCCATGTAAGGCCTACCAAGCGGCGTCTTGGGCCGAAGGTCGTAGGTTCGAATCCCGCTCGTGGCACTAACTTGATCATCTCAAACAAGGCTTTAGGTAAAATAAATATTTTATTTTTAATTAATGAACAGCTCTTAGATAAAATACCTTTCTAATAATAATTTTAATTTGAGAAAATAAAGCTTAACTCAGATGTATATTCGAATTTTCCATAATATGAGAAACCTTGCTGTCATGAGAACACGTAATTGTAAGTTGGAGCTGTTCGATTGTTATAATACTGCATATTAGATGTTATTTCTCCAATACCCATTTATTATCGAAGTAGGACAAAACAAAAACAAAAACTTGAGGTTGATTTAAAAAATACAAAATAAAAATTACATATGTTATTTAAATAATTTATCATAGTACATTATTAATGTACAATGCTCTTTAGAATAATAAGAACAATATTCTGTACTATTTGTTCATGCTGAAATGATACCATACTTTTACGATTCGTACGTCTTGACGGTTTAGGCTATTGCATAACGCCGTACCGGAGACAAACATACAAAATAGTTATCTTTTTTACCGTTGATAATTTTTAGCCTTGCATTAGAAAATAAGCAAAAAAATGTCAATCTGCAGACATACAGTGACTCACATATTTGTTCACATCAGTAAACAATTTTCTATGATCTCTAGTTTGTATTTTTTAATCCAGACAACAGCAATAGGATTGAGTTCGTTGAACTGTTGGTAAACAAACATTCACCCAAATAATTTTTATTTATGTTTATACCTTTAAATTGAGCCAGTTTATTACAAGTCTTCGTGTGAAAAGTTTTGTGACTCGGGTTACTTCATTGCAAATTTAGCAAAAACCATTCAATAATTCGTCTCAAATTTGTTATCAGGTANATACTTTTTCCTATTCTGGAAAATTCTCGAAAGCTGCTACGCTTCACAACCAAATGTTACCTCGCCTTAAATAAACCGTTAGATACCTCACTAAATTGAAATCCGACAATTTGAGCCTTAAAACATTACTATATTTTATTTCTTGGTAGCTTCTGTGACTCTAAGCTGTACTATTCCGAGGTTTAGACTCCCACATAAATCAAAGGAATAAAAAAACTGCAAACTTAATTCTAGAAGCAGTTACCTCGATCCACTCGGACACTCAAAAGGTGCGGTTGAGATGGGAAGTTAGGGTCCGAGTGGATTGAGGTCACGATAACTAAAGTGGTAGACAGCGGCGTATCCAGCCGAAGATCGTGGGTTCGAATCCCGCTCGTGAAACTGACTTTTTTATCTCAACTAAAAACCTTAATTAATTGAATGATATTAATTCTTCAAGCACCACGGAGACTAGTGAATTTAATAAGTTAAAATGAAGTATACTTCACTAAAGCTCTCCATGGCCGTTTCATTTGTCGCCGAGAATCAAATAGATTACAAGACATTTGAAAAATGGCAAAAAAGAGGTAAAATTCAAAAATGGGGTTGATATGGGAAGTTAGTGTCCGAGTGGATCGAGGTCACGATAGCTCAAGTGGTAGGAGCAGCGACGTATCTAGCCGAAGATCGTTGGTTCGAATCCCGCTCATGACGTGACTTTTTTATCTCAACTAAACACCTCAATTAATTGAATGATATTAATTGGTCAAGCGGACCACGAAAACTAGTGAAAGTAACTAACAATATTTAAATTATCATCTTTTACCTTGTTCGCGATGTGATGCTGAATAAAGAATATTTTAAAGTTTTTCGGTTCAGAGCCAACATATGGGTATTGAACAACACTCGTTGGTCCAGGAAATGCTCTCAAGCCCAAAGCACAAAATTTAAAATATCTCACCCAACGCACTGTGAGGAGTATCTTTGGGTGAGTGCTGTTCAGAGCAACCGATAGCCACGACTACCATTCCTGTAAAATCAACCCCCTCGAGGGAAATATGCCTGTCCATGTAAGGCCAACCAGTTGACAGTAGCCAGTGGCCTGTTTACTCTCAGCTGGACCCTTCTTCATATTTATGTTCAATTAAGAAAAGAGCCGATCCGTCATTGTTGACCTGAACGTTCTACCCCTAAAGGTACAATAACAGAGGGTAATGTTGGTAACAAAGTTAACGCGTGAGTGTTGCGAAATGCCGAAACGCTTATGACAGACCAACTCAGCGTAGATAGTCCAAAGGCAAACTCATTAACGACCAAATTACTAGTTCATCTACGCGCAGATCACACGCACAAATCGACCAATTTATACAGATAAAGACTCTCATCGAAAGTGATTTGCGTATATTGCTATTTTATCATAGTGATACAAAACACAGTGATATTATGTTTTAAGTCAGAATTTATAGTTAGTAACTTTTCTTGTTTGTTAATGTTTATAATAATATCTTCTATGCGATCGACAAGCCTTTACTATGTAATAGTCTCTTGAATTAGGGTTACGCTTGTTTTTCGTGTTTATGCTGTTAGGGGTTGACATAGTATTAAATTATGAAAATTGTATTTTGTTATTCAATTTTTTTTAAATTTTGTTTTTATTAACTAACATGAAGTTTTTATGAATTAACATACAATGAAATAGTTATTCAGATATCGNACCTTAATTAATTGTAATTGTTTAAATTTTACAAATACATGTATGATGTGAAAAAAATTATTTTATACAATGCTAGAAATTTTAGATTCAATCAAAGTATTGGTACTCTCTCAAAGTATGTTTTCTGTGTAGATAGTTCATTCCTGTGTGTCATGTTGAGAGAGCCAGTGTGATATTTATGTTTTATGTGTATATACTTTGGAATATGAAGGAGTGGGGAAGAAATTCGGGATAGAAAGACATTTTTATATGAGGAGTCGGCTTCTTTGAGGAGAAATGAGCTGACAATGGGAAAAAATGGGTAATGCTTTGGCCTGGTTATCAAAGCAAACAAACACTCTGAGTGAGAACAAATACTTTAATGTAATAAAATTTTCTAGCATTGTACAAATTAATTTTTTTCACATCCTACATGTTATTTGTAAAATTTAAACAATGTTTATAAATCCCAATTCCTGAAGATGATCTCAATAAAGATCGAAACGTTGGCACGATAAAGAAAATGTTTTTCTAAAATCTACGTCACACCAGACCGCATCTCACGAACTCCAAATAATCATCAACTAAACTAAACTCTAAACACCACACACATACAATGAAATATTGTCTTATAACGTAATGTATGTTTTATAATGCATTTTAACTTTTGGGTCAAATGCGACATTGTTGCTATCAGCACTTTGGTTATTCGATTCGGTCCAATCGTTTTCCATTTTCCTCAATTTGAATATTCCTTCGACAGATTTATTTTTTTTAAACTCTTTCAAACCTTAAAAAACGGAATTTAAAAATTAAGGGCCGCGCCGGTGAAATGAGATGGAACTTCGGTACGAATCTAATCTGGGAGATGTAGATAATGAAAGTCGCACCCCCTCATCATATTCCAATAAGTTCCACAACATTAGAGCCGGCGTTTGCCGAGATGGAAGATATCTCGTCGGTAGATTTAAAAAAAAAATTTATTTCGCTGCTCATTCCCAAAATCTGTTTTACAAGTCCCGAAGTAGGTTCACGAACTTAATTACGGCATATATCTCTATGTTTATGTTTCTACCCAGCGGTTAAAACCCACTGAAATGGACATGAAATAAATCACAAACATCCCAATTGTTCAACTATAATATTACTATGTTATGCTCAAGTACGTGTAAACTTTCTTCAAGCCTAAGTGATCAACCCAGAAGTAGTCTTAAAGACCTAAATACCCCCCCTCCCAAAAAAAATAGTGTAACATTACAATCGTTTCCAGTTAATACCGTAAATTTAAGTAATGAGGTAATAGACATCCTAACTAAAAATGGAGCTTCTGAAAAAAACATTTAGATAGGACCTTTTGTGGCGTAAACCAAATTAACTAAAAACAACTGGAAGGTTGGTTACTGGAAAACACAAATACTTGGAATGTGCGTCAGATATCAGGCAAGCTTTTTGCAAAAACAGCCCAATTGGAAAAAAAATCTACTGACCAGAATTATTTTAAACATCTTAACATTTTCAACTGTGCCTAGAGATGACAGAAACAACCGGGGATGTTCTATGACTGTTCTAGAATTGCAAGTAAACAAAACAATGGGAACTAGGAAAGTTAATCTTGAGCCACCTCGTTACTTCGATAGTATATCCCGAAGAAGAATTCTCGGTTTTATTACAAAAAATAAAAACCTTCCAGGAAAACTTTTAGATGAGAAAGGACAAAATAGACAAAATTTTTGGTGGCAAAAGGAAAAATTTACGAAAAAGTACGATTTGAAGCACGAATAACTGATAAAAATAAGAGCGAAAACATTATTATTTTTTAACTAATGAAACCTTCAAATTAAAATTGAGTAATTTATAAAAGAAATTAAAACTTTAATTTTGAGGAATTTTTCATGTAATGTAGACATAAATATTCACGAATTAATTATAGCAATAAATAAAAGAAATATCTTTTTTCTAGCCTAGTAGCTGGTAGCGTTATTGAGTGTGTATTTGAGCCCCGCGGTGTGCCGGTGTTCTTCCATAAAAAAAAAATCATTTTTGAAGGGGGTTGGGACAAAATTTAGGGTCGCTGAGATCTGATCCTGCCCATTCCATTGATGAGTGCCGTATCAATTTCTTTCAATTACGGCCACCGGTCCCCTTAGGCGACAGTAAAAAATCCAGGGGCGACGGTGGGGTTCGATCTCACGATCACGGGTTGTCCTAGCCGAGAATCTGACGCCTTAACCACTCGGCTACCGCGGCTCTAGGCAGGACTATTACTGGCACCTCGCGTTTTTGATTTAAAAAAATGTGGACCACCAGTAGAAGGGGCTTATGTTTTTGTCGGAATTTCTCGTTCTCTCTTCATTTGCGTTTCCACATGTGGTGAAAAGGCTCCGCAAACAGATACGCGCATGCATACGCAAATTGGGTCTAACAGAAGATTAGCGGGTCTCAGAGTACCAGATATCGAGGCTAATAGCACATTCACCACAACTAGGAACTTTCATGCTGTAAAAATTTCAGAACCACCAGGGTTAAACGCTGTTGTCTTGCCAGTCCAAAAATGTATGCACATGTAAAACTAAACTAGGGTGATGTACTGCATTTTTTGCCACAAAACCACACCCACATTCAGTAACATTCAAGCAAATTTATTCCCACAATATGTACAGATAAAATCTGTAGAGTCACTGGGATATTTAATATTATGTCAGAGCTTCAACCCTTTCAATTTAGACACATTTACCCTAAAATAATTTGATGTGTATGTGGAGTACTCTTTAATTCGCCACAAAATCCATTCACGCACTCAAACCGATCACACTAATAAACAACGACTTGACGATAAAATTTAACTACAAACTAATCTTGTTTTTAGTTTTTGTGTAGTTTATTTAGAAATCGTGAGATGCGGTCTGGTGTGATGTAGGTTTCAGAAAAACATTTTCTTTATCGTGCCAACGTTTCGATCTTTATTGAGTTCATCTTCAGGACTTGGGATTTACAAACATTGTTTACATATAACAATTACATTTTGGATGTGGAAAAGTGAATTTATACAATGCAAAATATATTTTATATATTCAATCAAAGTATTTCTACTCACTCACTACTTACTCAAGCTAATAAATATATAAATTTTATATAGGAAAAGCCACTCATTTCTTTGTCATATGCGGCTTTTTCTGGCTATCAATTGCGATCATATGCACCTATCCGATGAAATTTTGCTGCAATTGCTTTGTCTTAGAACGTCTTTGATATTACCCGTGCGTTAGTCTGGTGTGACCAATTCTTAATCGGATCATCATTGTCTTATTTTTGATCATCTCCTCCAAGCTCAGCGTTTAACAAAAGGATTTATGTCTTTTAATTTGTTGGTTATTACAGCCCAGCAGTTTTACGAATGTTTCCATCATATATTTTCAAAATAATTTTTTAATTTTTCTTCTCAACAGTCTTTTTATAAAAAATTGAAATAATAATTAATAATAAACATATATATAATCAAATAACATTAATTTTTCACTAAATTTGATTGATAATTAAAAAGAAAAATTTTCCAAAGATTTTTATAGTCTAGAATTAAATGAGATCTTGTAGTAATCTTGTAAAACCCAGTTAAGTGTTATTGTTCAATATCGTATTAGTAGATACTTAGTCATTTAAGTAGAATTTACCCGTTTCAAACTTAGATTTAAGTTGCACTTAAGCGCTACTAGGTTATTTGCACCCTTCAAACTCGGATTAAAGTTTCTACATGTTTCAAACTGTTGTTCAAGAGTTATGTTTAAAAAAAAGGATGAAATATTTAAGAAAGTTACATGGTAGGTTGTTTCTCAGACCTTCAAAATGTTTTATAATATGAGTAAATCGAGAGATTTTGTAAAACTTACCTTTGCAGGAGAATGAATTGCATTTTCTGGTTTGTTTGTTGAACCCTTGGCAGCCTGCTTGGAGGAGGCAGTACCTCCAACGGTGCTGCGTTCCGTCGCCGCAGGAACTACTGCAGGCGGACCAGTCGGTCCACTCGTCCCATCCTGTAAGCAAAGAAACTCCGTCAAAATGTTTGCGCAACATAAAAGGGGGAATGGTGAGGTATCGTGTTTAACTATCGCTCCTAACCCCCAGCGTGCTCTATCTGCACGGTTCTCCCTCTCGATATAAATTACATGCGGTACACGGCCGTCCTCGTGTCAAACTAGAACGCGGGGGTTGATACTAATCCGTGGGGCGTTAGGCAATTTTTAAAAAAGGGGCTGCGTTTATTCAATGAGCCGAAAGTGCATTTCGTGCGGCCGGTGCCGTTGTTCGAATTATTTATGAAAACGGGAGAAAACATGTATTAGGCACAGGGGTCAAAAGGTCACTGTCTCATTATACTACACTAAAAACTATGATTTGATTGATTTGCTGTTATGATAGATATTGAGTTTATTAAGTTCACATCAATTATAAATGCAAAAGTACGACTTTTTTTGGCTGAAATTATGAAAACATCGAAGCGCATAAATAAAATATTTACAAAAACCTATCACCCATAAAAGAATCAGTGAGATGCGACCAGAAAGATTTGACACCAGAACATTCTTCCTAATTATAACGATTGTAAATTTTTAATTTAATTGTCTTGCAAAATATTTATTTTACATACCCCATTATTAGTTAAATATATTGGGTTGATGCAAAATAAATTAAGGTTTCCCTTATCGTTTCAGTTTTAACACCAATTGGGTAAACCTTACGCGATTAAGAATACAGGGCCCCTGTTCTTGGGCCAAAGCCCGCGCAGGTGCGCCTTATGCAGAGAAAGGTTGTTCGATGTGTCCCACATACTGGAAACATGTCATGCCTTGGCTCTCTACAGGGTACGTGTTGGCATGCCATCAAATCTGAAAATGGTGCTCGAGCACTGCAGCGAGTTTCTGGGTCCCCCGTTCCGCTTTTTAAGGGAAATTGTTTTTTTTTTTTTTATTGAATATAATATGTCTTAAGTGTTGTGTATCTATATGTTTTGTCTAAGTGCATGTACTTATTAGCGTGATTGGCGCGAGGGGTGAGGTTGAAATATAACGTCATCGCCCCTCGAACGTTGAGAGCGTAAGAGTGTGTGTTCGGGGTCGATGGCGGAATATTTATAAAAGTACTCCATCGACCCCAATCTAGATTAATTTGAGTGTAGGTAGGTGGAGGAATATCAAGTACTACACCGACCAAACAGAATGAGTGTACTACGTGGATGTATTAATGTGTATGAATGTATTTATTTGTATGAATGTAGTGTTTGAAAGGATAAATAGACTTCGTTGGGGGCTAAAATGACCTAGATGTCAAAAGCCCCAGTCAAAAAAAAATTGTGTAAACAAAAGTAATCCATTATGTTAAATTATACACATAATTTTAATCCTTATTTCTCTCGCTTTCTTTCTCTTACAATCCTTTTAGTAAAAACATTCAATTCATTATATTCAGTGCCTTCAAACAAAATGGCTAAGAGCGATTTTCGGCAAAATTATTTCTATGAATATAAGCGTGGGCGAAGTGCAGCCAAATCGTTCGAAACATTAATGACATTTGTGAACAGGTGACCAGAAATGAATCAGTGCAGCGTTGGTTTCCGAATTGGAGATTATGACTAATCGAGCAAAGAAGGTGGTGGCCGTCCTTCTACTGTTGGTACCGACCTGTTAAAGGCTGTAGATGAAACAGACCACCCCAAAAAAATACTCGAGAAATGGCGGAAGGACTTGGTATTTACCAATCTACAGTCGTTCGCCATCTGGAAGCTATTGGACAACAGAAAGAAGCTCGCCAATTGGGTTCCACTTACGCTGATCGACGGCTCAAAGGATCGCAGGTATGATTTCTGCACAAGGCTTTCCGTAAGCAACAAAAATGATCCATTTTTCAATTTTTATAGTAACGTGTGAAAAATAAGGAGACCCTCATAGAAAGGTACCTGGTTCCTCAGATGGCATTCCATGGACGTTCTGCGGTACCATTTCCTTGGACCCTGCATTGAATTGGTTGTTGTGCTAGGAAGATCAGACCTCCAACATTACAAAAGTACTTACAAGACATCAACGAAGAACATGTAGTACCATTTGTCCCCCAAAACATATGTTCATGAGAGATTCATGGTATTGCAGGATAATGCCAGGCTTCATATAGCACCTATTGTGTATGACTACGTGTTATGCAAAATATGGACAAACGTAAACACGTTAAAATTTAAGGGTGGTGCGAAAATTTCATCCATTAGTGTATTTTCAATGAACTTTATAATGCCTGGGCATCAAAAATGGATATATTTCGCTTGGTTGAAGCGCCGAACACGTCAGAGTTTGAAAGAACAACGGGCAGTCTTTCTGAGATTTTTCCTGATATGGGAAGCTTTTTTTTGGTCGAAAGAAATTTGAGGACTTGAGCCTTCAACTTGGATTCATCGCTTTGTCAATCTCCAGTTTTGACGACTTCGCATCAGTGTTTTTTTAACGCCAGTGAGCCTTTTTGTTGGTTTTATTAATGAATGTGTTTGGTTGTTTATTTCTTATTTAAAAATAATGTTCTGAAGCACGGCAGAGCCGCCGTTCCTTTTTTTATATTAAAGTCCGTTTTTTCATAATTTTAATCAGTCTTAATTTTATATTCCTTTGCCACTAATCTTCGGACGGGGAAAGATTCTCAAAAATTAAGTCTTAATTTGGTTTAGTTTTGTCAGTAACATGACATAGTGCATCATAACTTTTTTTTGTTACGAAGGTACGCAACAGCAGAGATCATATAAGCCCTCAGGGGGCCGGTGTCTAAAAAAAAAAAAAAAAAAAAAAAAAAAAAAATATATATAAAAAAATTAAGAATGTCGCGTTGGACTGCAGGGCCGCTTGATTCGAACCCGGGACCTTCGAACCTTACAGTGATGAGCGCCGGGTCAACGCCTAAACATGCGGCCCCCATAACTTATTGTGAATTTAGATATAATCCGTACATCATTTTAAAATAAGACAATAATAACATAAATATTATGAGATACCTGCTGATTTCATTGTAGCGAGTCTAATGGATTTAGTAATAGATCCCTTTCAAATCGGTTTAGAAGATAACACCCTAAGTAGAAACAAGGATATCCAGGCGTTTCTGGAGGTAAATTGCATTTTTCCTACTCGTTCGGAAATCCAGCACGTATAGCACGTATAAAGCCTTCCGTGCTGGTTAATTCGAGTAGCGGGCTGGCTGCCAAACTCATTAAACGGCCTATTTGCGCCTCGCTCAGACTACTCCCGCTGACAACCCACCCGGCCAAGTACGTAAACGTATTTACTCCTCCGGCTGTTGAATTCTGGCCGATCCTCGAGGAAAATATTTACTCGACGGTATTTTTCCCCCGCAGAACCGAGCCATCAAGATCAGCTTGAACGCGAACTGGGTCGCAAGTGACGATTACCGGCCGATAGGGCTTTGTTGTACGAATTCATGACCAAATGGAAAACGGGCAAATACTTTATTCGGGTCCGTAATGTATCGCGGCGTTTTTTATTAGATACAGAGTTTTTGAATGAAGTGGCAAAAGAGAAAAAATACATCCAATGTCTAATATTAGAATGGAATATTTTTCTTTCCTTCCACAGTAAAGTTCAAACCGAATCTTTAAAGTAACCTTATAAGTCTCAATTACGATAAATATTTCGTTAGTTCTCATTACATATGAGGTGAGAGTTGGCCTCAAATCTACAGCTGGTCATCATTTCATCAGGAGAAGTTCAGAGAAAGGTTATTACGTTTATTATAAGAAAAAAAAATGGATTTTCTGGTGTCTTGCCTGTGCCTGCGTGCGGGGGAAAAATGTAGGTTTTAAGTTGTGTAAATTTGAATTTTGGCGTGAAAGTTGAGAGCGTCAGGCGGCAGTACGAGCGTGGGCGTCGAGGCCTGGAGCGCGACCGAGAGCAGAAGGTTAAGGGCCCTCGGCCCGGAGAGACGTGTCCGCCGTGCGAGAGACGAGAAGCCAAAGAAAAGGGGAAATTCACGCTGCGGCGGATTGTTCGTCCTCATTAACCTGGCATCTTCCCCGGGTCAGAGTGATGGGGAAGAGAACTCAGAAGAGGATTTGAGGTTCTACGAGGACGAATCATTTTCCCCCGACTGAGGCTGCTCCCGGATGAGGACCACACTGCGCCAGGGCCCCGACGTGATAAGTTTTGTTATAAGACAAAACTGTTACGCTAGGTTTAAGGTTTTCTTTGTTTTATTAAATAGTGAGTCATTTTAGGTTAAAGAGTTAAGATTTAGTTGCTAAGTAGTCTAATTGTCATTTATTTATAAGATTATTTCCGATGTAAGAGATTTTAGTTTAATATAGTATAAAGTCGAGCGGTCTTTTGATATTTGGTGTGAACCTTTTATTTGGCGGAGGCCAAATGGTCTAGTTTTTTTTCGTTGTTCACTGCACCCGTTGTGGGAGGCACAGGTAAGGCACCGGCGATTAATATTATTGTTCTTTATCTTTCTCTACCTCTATCTCTATCTTTATCTGTCCGGAGGATGGATTTGGGCCCCGGGTTTCGTGGCGATCCCAGACTCAAGGCGGTGAGCCGGCGGGATGCGGCGAGGCTCAGTCGGCGCCTTTGGTCTAGTGGTTACGATCGCCGACTTGGGCCTCGAAAGTTGTGGGTTCAATTCCAAACTCCGTTACTGTTATTTTTTCCCCCTTTGGTTTCATTTTTTTTCTCTGCTTCCTTCCCTTACCTCTATTTCTTTTCTTCTCTTAGGGTTTCGGTATTTACCCTTCCCAAAAATACCGTGGCGCTCAACAATACCCTACCTCTCTCCTTCACCCACCCCCTTCTCCGCTGAGCGAAGGGACCAACTGTTGTCGGCCGAAGTTTCGACCGTAACAAGGTACCATGCTGTACGGTTCTTCAGATGGCATTCCACGATGAGTCAATGATGTTTGGAGGTGACATTTCCTTGGTTTGCAATTAGTAGTTGTTCTAGGAAGACCTCTAACTTCACAACGCCAGTTATAAGTCATAATCGGAGAACATGTAGTGCCATATGCCCCCACATTGTGAGAGATTCTAGGGAATGCAGGATAATGCTTGGCCCCATAGAGCACGTATTGTGGATGACTACCTGAATGAAGTTGGAAATGAATGTTTGGTGTCGCCAGCTCGAAGTCCATATTTGAACCCAATCGAACAAATTTGGTACGAACTAAATCGACGAGTACGAAGGCAAAACCAGGTCCTTGTTTGTCTTCCCAATGAACCTCGGCCCTCGACCAAACAACTCTGAAATTTTCCGAAAGGAAACAAGAACCGGAGAAAAGAAAAACCCTGGAAATTCCTCGGAGAAAATATTAACAACAGTATTTTCCCCCCGCAGAACCGAGCCGTCAAGATCAGCTGGAACTGGTATGGGGCCTCGGAAAGTGACGATTAACGGCCGATAGGGCTTTGTCGCGCGAATTCATGACCAAATGGAAAAATGGGCAAAAACTTTATTCAGGTCCGTAATGTATCGCGGCGTTTTTTATTACATACAGAGTTTGTGAATGAAGTAACAACAGTAAAATAAAAACATCCACTCCCTCATATTTGAATGGAACTTTTTCTTTCCTTTCATAATAGACTTCAAACTCAGTCTTTAGGTAACCTTGTAACTGTTAATTTCGATAAATTCTCTTTGGTTATCTTTACAGATGAGGTGAGAGTTGGCCTCAAATCTTCGGATGGGCATAATTTCATAAAGAGACGCTCAAAGATGTAGGTACCATGCTGTACGGTTCTTCAGATGATATTCCACAAATGGGTTATTGATGTTCTGAGGTGACATTTCCTTGGACACCTGCATCGAATTGATAGTTGTGCTAGGAAGATCAATAACTTCATAAGAAGTAATCGAAGAACATGTAGTGTCATTTCCCCTCCTAGTTTGGTACCAACTAAATCGACGAGTACGACGGCAAAACCAGGTCATAACACCCTAGAAGATCCTCGGGGAAAATATTAACTAGACAGTATTTTTCCCCTGCAGAACCGAGCCGTCATGATCAGCTGGAACATATGCACCTATCCGATGAAATTTTTGCTGCAATTGCTTCAGAGTCTTAGAACGTCTTTCATATTACCCATGCATTAGTCTGGTGTGACCAATTCTTAATCGGATCATCATTGTCTTATTTTTGTTAATCTCCTCCAAGCCCAGCGTTTAACAAAAGGATTTATCTCTTTTAATTTGTTGGTTATTACAGCCCAGTAGTTTTGCGAATGTTTCCATCATATATTTTCAAAATAATTTTTTAATTTTTCTTCTCAACAGTCTTTTTATAAAAAATTGAAATAATAATTAATAATAAACATATATATAATCAAATAACATTAATTTTTCACTAAATTTGATTGATAATTAAAAAGAAATTTTTTCCAAAATTAAATTTAAATGAGATCTTGTAGGTACCCGGTTAAGTATTATTGTTCAATATCGTATTAGTAGATACTTAGTCATTTAAGTGGAATTTACCTGGTTGAAACTTAGATTTATGTTGCACTTAAGCGCTACTAGGTTATTTGCATCCTTCAAACTCGGATTAAAGTTTCTACATGTTTCAAACTGTTGTTCAAGTGTTATGTTTAAAAAAAAGGATGACATATTTAAGCATATAACATGGTAGGTTGTTTCTCAGACCTTCAAATAAATATATTTCGTTAGTTCTCATTACTTATGAGGTGAGAGTTGGCCTCAAATCTTCAGATGGGCATAATTTCATAAAGAGACGCTCAAAGATGTAGGTACCATGCTGTGCGGTTCTTCAGATGATATTCCACAAATGGGTTATTGATGTTCTGAGGTGGCATTTCCTTGGACACCTGCATCGAATTGGTAGTTGTGCTAGGAAGATCAATAACTTCATAAGAAATAATCGAAGAACATAAGAACATGTAGTGTCATTTCCCCTCCTTCCATATCTGTGAGAGATTCTTGGTAATGCAGAATAACGCCAGGCTCCTTAGAGCACGTATTGTGGATGACTATGTAAATGATGTAGAAAATGAGTGCTTGATGTTGCCAGCTCAAAGTCCAGATTTGAACCTAATCGAACAAGTTTGGTACCAACTAAATCGACGAGTACGACGGCAAAACCAGGTCATAACACCCTAGAAGATCCTCGGGACAAATATTAACTCGATATTATTTTTCCCCCGCAGAACCGAGCCGTCAAGATCAGCTGAAACGGGTGTGGTATCTCGGCAATTGACGATTAACGGCCGATAGGGCTTTGTTGGGCGAATTCATTACCAAAAGGAAAAAACGGGCGAAACCATTATTCGGATTCGTAATTTATTACCACGTTTTTTATTATATGGAGAATTTCTGAATGAAGTGACATAATGGGAATATAAATGAAACTCAATTGCCGAATTTCATAGGCCAACGTGATACAAAGAACACATGACAGGAATACTTCGCTATAAACTTTTGAGAACAAAACAGTTAATTTAATCGAACAACTCACCGAGAAGTTGGTCGAGCTGATTGCTACAGTGAGTTGAAACCGAAAATCCAACAGGACGACGTTGGCAGGTTACACGATGGAAATTGTTGAACTTAAACTTTGGCGTTCATCAATACCCACTATTTTCCCTGATTAACAGATTACGTACACTCTATTCCAACCATATCCGTATAATTTCAAAAACAACATATTAAGCTTAAAAAAATGTTTGATTAACCATCGTCGTTATAGAAAACAGCCAAAGAAATTTGACCAAGTAGAAAAGTAAAAAGAACAGTACATGAATTTTAGAAAAGTCTGACTGAATCATCGAGTAATACTATTATTTTTGGTTAAAAATCGAGTCATTCTAGGTATTATTTTGTAAATCTTAAATAATGAATGTTCATGTCAAGGCTATAGGTACCGCAAGAAACGATTATTTGTATCTTCGCTTTAGGGAAGAATTAACTTTTCAAATTCTATTATCCGTTCAGCCAAAAAAATTGAATAAATAAATAAATTGCCTCATGGTATAACAAAGAAAAGGAACAGAGTTTATCAGAGCAGAGCACTTTACTCGGCCATAATTTTCAATTCTGTTCTGATCGGGTGTACTTTTCAGGGAAGCCTGCTTTTTGTCCTTCTAACTTCATAATCAAGTATAAATTGCAAAAAATTGATTTGTGTCTCGGTTCCGGCCGAACGGACACCCTTTCCGTAGGCCTGGCTGAAATATCCCAGCATTTCCACCTCCGAAGTTGAAGCATTAATTTAATTTTTGACAAATGAAAAAAAAATTGGTATGAATAAAGAACTTCAATTACCTTCTTGATGATAGTAATTTTTGTATTTATGATGACTTTACAGATTTTATTATTTACTTAATGTCCAACAATAAAATGCGAGGTTTTATTTGTATCAAGTAGTCGTTTTTGATCATGCCAATTTAAGACAACTATTAAATTTTGGATTAAAAATCCTACTATAACTGAAAAGACAGAATAGTTAGATGAATCATTCTAACTATAACGAATTTTAAGTTTAAGAAATTTCTGTATCATGCAGATAATTCGAAAGATAAAAACCTAGTAATACACATATACATCGTAACACAATAATAACTTCTTTGCCAAAAAAACTCTGTAGTCCATAAACGAACATTATTACATCGTCACTACATGTTGATGTATGTCAAAATTGACTTTTATTATGAATTTGTTTTAACAGTATTCAAAACTGCCTTCGATATTCAGCTTAAAAAATTATTCGCTTACTCTATTTCTAAATGTTTTTCGGTATTTCATGACTTTTGAACCTAACTTCAACCATCGGTAGTACATATAATTTTGTAATATTTTTTCTTATGGTGTGCGGAATGATGAACATGTACTTTGATACTTAAAGATATTGATGTTTACACCACAAACACAATCGGAAAACCACTGCCAAGGAGAGACTACGACTGCGAGAGTCATAAATTTCAACGATATTTTTTTTAGTCATACTTGGTTGAAAAATATAAGACATACACTAAAAGCCAACTAAGTTTTTTATGAGTAAAAAAGCGCAAAAATTTCGTTTACAAATCTGCCACTGCTCACAGTTTTCTCAATCAATTTGAGAAAATTAGTGCGTCGAATAAAGTTATATAGAGTCCATTATATTTCGTGGTCCGATTGTCCAAATAACTTCTTTCAATTAATTAATGTTTATGTGAGGTATTGTTTGAAATGAAAAAGTTAGTGTCACGAGCGGGATTCGAACCCACGACCGCAGCTCTAACCACTTGAGCTATCGAGACGTCAATCTACTCTGACAACAACTCCCCATCTCAACCCCACCTTAAGAATTTTCCCACCTTTTTGCCATTTTTCATATGTCGTGTAATCAGAATTCGATTCTCGACGACAAATGGCCACGGAGAGCTCTAGTGAAGATGAAGAGGCTCTATATTATATAGAGTGTCAAAATTTGTTAGTTGATAAAAAAAGATTCCCAATTTACTTTTCTTACTTCATTGCTGCGTCGTAAGTTCATGAAAATACCGATGTAAATGAAATAAATATAGCTGTAGGACCATCCCTTCGGTATGAAGTTGTGAACATTGGTGTAACGGTATGATAAAAATGATATAGATTGAAAAAAATAATAAACACAATTTCTCTATAAAGGGTGTCCTTTTTAGATGGCTCGTTGAATTTCTCTGGAACCATTGATGCTATAAAAAAATTAAATAATAAATAAAAAGTACAAGTTTTATATTTTTTAGTGTAGTGTCAAATTTTGACCTTATTTTGGAGACAAATTATATAAGGTAACTCAGGTCCAATTCAATTCAAAATTTCAAATACGACTCTATTCATCCAGACATTAATCCATTAAATCCATTAATTTTAAACTATTTCTACGCTGAAAACAATGATGCAATCAGATTTCCAATTGGACAAAAAACGACAAAGATGTGGCAAAAAGTTTGATATCATGAAAGGTCATTTGGTTTTCTATTTATTAATTTCATATTCGAACTGCCTGTCTTCAAAAATGCAAAGATTTGCCCTTTTTAACCACTCTTCATCGGTGCTAAGAGCGATAGAGTCAGGGGAGATGGATTTTCTAGTTCTTCACCTGAGGTTGCAGGGTTATTAGCGTAGATACTGTTTTTTTCAATGGCCTCATAGAAAATAGTCAAGGGAAGTTAAATCGGGTGACCGAGGAGGCCAAAAGATCGGGCATGAGGGCTTCACGTATCCCGGGAGTGAAGTAGTATTCAAGTAACGTCTCACCTGCAAAGAATTCTGTGCGGAGCATCCAGCAAGTTGGAGATTTGTCGGTTTTGCAGAGCGACATTACCTAATAGTGTTGGTAAAACTTCCCTCAAAAAATTGAGGACCTGAGCACCATTTAAATAATTTTCGAAGAAATAAGGCCCAATTAATTTATTTCCGAGGAGTCCACTGTGAACCATGGCAAGAGTACGAAATTCTTGATTTCCCTTTGCCCACGTTCGAAAATTCCAACGGTTCAGTATCATTTGAGGTAAACTTACATTCGTCAGTCTATAGGATGTATGGGAGAACGTTTTCTTCAGCCGCCCAAATCGACATTTGTGCAAGGAACGTTAGACAACCAAAGTCCCTGACAAGAGCGATACGGCTTAAAATTGCAAGTCCGGGGTACACCTATAACTTTATTTTTCGAAAAATCTAAAACCCTTCCAACATTTCGGACAGAGGTATTCGAATTTTCATGAACAAACAGTCAAATCTTAAGCTCCTCGTCGAAATTATGCTGCCAGTTTCTTGGTGATAGAACAACTGATCCGTATCTCACCACATTGCAACACGAATAAACGTTTTGTGGTTTACTCTCGTGAGATAAGGAAATTTCTGACATTACAACTCGACTGCTCGACGCGCAATAAAATATCAATTAGCTGTTGAACGGAAAAACGTGTTCTTCGATTCATTTTGAATGGAATACTGAATGTGACGAATAGGTACTATTTTAACATTTATTTACTACACGAATCTCATAATGCAAGTTTGTCAAACAATGATATAATGTAAACAATAAAGGCAATTAATGGTTACTTTAGTGAAGAAACAATTTATTTGAATTAACAACGAGACAAACGAAATGCGTTTTTTCAGACCTTTTGACATAACTTCGTAACTTTTTGAACAATTTAAAATCCAATTGGACTATTGTTTTCAGCGTAAAAACTCCTTTAAAATGATATGTCAGGATGTACGGGGTCGTATTTGAAATTTTGAAGTTGAACCGGGCCTGAGGTACAATGTAGAATTTTTTCTTCCAAAAAGGTAAAAATATGAAACTAGTCTAAAAACACTAAACACGTATTTTTTTTTATAGCGTCATTGGTTCAAAATCAATTCAACCGGCCATCTAAAAAGGACAACCTGTATTTATCTAGCAACGAAAAACTGTTTGAATTAAATATGCAGAAAACAAACACTTTGAGTGAGCAGAAATACATTGATTGAATGTAAAAAATATAATTAGTCAGAAATCGTGAGATGCGGTCCGGTGTGACTTAGGTTTCAGAAAAACATTTTCTTTATCACACCAGACCTCATCTCACGTTTTCTGAATAATTATCGTTTAACGGTCACTAATCACCACCATAAAAAATATATTTTTGCATTGTATAAATTCACTTTTTTCCACATCCTACATGTATTTGTTAAATTTAAACAATGTTTGTAAATCCCAGGTCCTGAAGATGATCTCAATAAAGATCGAAACGTTGGCACGATAAAGAAAATGTTTTTCTGAAACCTACATCCCATCAGACCGCATCTCACGATTTCCGAATAATCATCGACTAACGGTCACTAATCACCACACGTTTGAATTAAAAATCAATTCTCTTCTCGAAGATATTTATGAATTAACTTATTAAACCAAATTGTTTCCTTATGAAAAATAAATTGATGAAACAAAGATGGAAAATTAAAAGGAGTCATTGACCAACAGCAATGGGTCCGTAGACCTTTTTCGAAACTGACCCCGCCTGATAGCGACCTCCTACTATTTACATACATACGATCCTAAGAAAATATTTTTTTAATTTGAATCTGTCCGTAATTATCATCTAATCGGTAGAAAGATAATGTAAGAACGGCAGTAGCAAAGAAGTCTAAAGAAGAAATGAAGTAAGAAATCTAAAATTTGCAATGTTTTTTATAAATTAACAAATTTTAAATTAACTTTAGCCAGAATGAAACAAAATTTTAACACTTCAGTACGGGCTTCTTGGAGATAATTTTGCCAAACCCGTCTAATACTTTTTGATGTACTAGTTTACTTTAAAATTTCAAATTTATTGAGAGAGCTGTGAGAAGTGGCAACTTTGTGAAGGGAAGTTTTCCGAGAAATTTTTTTTTTAGTACAGGGACCCATTGAACGGTACTTTTCGATACATGTTTAGTATTTTCCCACCTATATCACAAAAAATGTTCAATTTAATCGACGAAGTTTCTTCCTTTTTAGGATAAAACTATGAATAACATAGCTCATGTCAATATGGCTTATACAACTTGCTTGTGTGGCAACAGACGGAACGAAAAATAAAAGACAGATACAAAAATATATAACATTGTTAAGGGGCAATTACGAAAAACTAAACTACGCAGCTCGCCTCACAAAAAAACCATCACGAACCGTCAAAAAAAAACATGCATGAAACTACGACGTATAAAAAAGCGAAAAATAACATACTCGAGTAGAAACTTAGAAAAGTACAAACATAAAACATTAACACTAAAACAATTCATAAACGCATAATATAACAATAGTTCAAATACAGATGTTTTACAACTTTCAAGAAACTACTACTTAAAAAGAGAGAAAACACTGGAGCACTAAGAAAACCCACGTGCACGACCTTATAAAAGAGACTTAACAATAATCCGCTCACTGAAGATGACGAATAGCCGAACGTGTCTAACAGAACTCAGTGAGGATGGAGAGACCAAGAAAATCGATGAGATTCAAATTGCACATTTTTTGTATTTGTATAAATAACAGATATTTTTAAGTAAATATTTTAACAACAGGCCGAATCCTGAATTAATAACCTTATATAAATTTATAGCAATGTGGACAGGGAAGCATGAAAAACTTCTGAATTATGGAAACGTTTGTGTTATTGCGAGGTAGCCGGTAACTTAAACGGCAACTAACCAAATCGGATGGTGTAGCATAAGGGTAGTTTTTTGTTCGTCCCTTTCCTGGAAGAAGTAACGGGGTTGTTTTCCAAAACCCTGCCTTACATTTGCATGTGCCGTAAGGGGTGGTTTTCTTTCGTTCCCGGGTCAAAGGAAGGCGGAACCCCCACGGTGTTTTTTGTTCCAGGCGAAACGGCATCCACAATTCTCACAGATGAGTTTAGTTACCCTGCGATGTTTTTTTAATGAACGTACGGAAATTGTAAAGTACCGTCACCAGAGGAGTTATTTAATATAAATAAAACGGGATTTTACACGATTTTTATTCTGATTAAAACTGTCTGTTGGGTTTCTCGGATGAACTTTGGGGAAAAAACTCAGACACAGGGAAATTCATCTATTGATACCGTCGTAAGCTGACCATTGTTCGTTTTGCCAACAGAGACGGTCGGCTGAGCAGGCTCAAAATTAAGAATTGATCCGTCCGGCGGGACGGAAAGGGTTCCTCTAAAAGCCATTCCACGGAGAATTAATTTTTCATTTTGTCCACTTCTTCCACCCTACTGAGGATATTTATCACAACGTCTTATTACCCGGCGGAGCGGGCAAAACTATTGTTGCCGCCGGACTAGATCCCTCTTTTGAATTATGACCTCGGCTCAGAACTGTTTCAAATGACAATTTGATCAAGAACGACTGCTGGGATTATAAAACGCTTTCTCTCATCCTCTCATATAACATGTTTATTTTTTAAATAATTTTATGATTACATGCTGCAGTTTTTTTCATACATTCTGTGAAAAGATTATAAAAAAGGAGGGAAAATTCGAAGGGTTGGGTTGGGATAGGAAGTTGGTGTTCGAGTGGATCGAAGTCACAATAGCTCAAGTGGTAGAGAAGCGGCATATCTAAATACGAAGTTAGTGGGTTCGAATCCCGCTCGTGACACTGACTTTTTTATCTCAACCAATACCTTACATAAAGATTAATTAATTGAAAGATATTATAAAAAAGTTTTTTTAAATTTTTGTAATAACTTCGCTAAGTTCTGCATGTAAATAATAACAGAAAATTGTGTACTGTATGGAAACAAATATGTTCATTCTTGACCAGTAAGAGCAAGATTGAAAAATAACTTTCATTTTTCTAATCACAATTTTACCTTGTACTAAAAATGTAACAATGCTTCTACAATAAACAAATATTTTTTTTATATTAGAACATTAAAGATTTTTATGCATTTTTACGAACAAAATGCAAGTGCTGATCTACTATTGCAACATATTTTAAATTTTAGACATTTATTTACGTTACTTATTTGGTTTATGACAACCCTCGAAAATTGAGAGAATTAACAAAATTTTACAAAACCCTTTTAAAAAGCCATCCCAATTTTTCTTTGAGTTTCAAGAACTAGATTTGCTTATAAAAAACAACATATTTTTGTGAAAAAAATTGCAAGTTTGGGCTAATATATCTTTTGTAATATTTTACTCTAACTTTTATACATTTATTGATATTCGTGAATAATTTATTATAAACATAAAGAATTTCCCGATAATTATTCAAATCTGAAATTATTATATAAGGGTACTGACGAAATCTTGTTTTTTATAAGAATATTATTTTTTATGAAAAAAATATCAATTAATGGTTTATGTTTCTACTAAATACATTAAACAAATAGGCATTTATTTATACTCTTTTCTTCTTCGATACCAGACATGGAGAATGTTTTTTAAATAATTAATGAAATCTGCATTTTTTATAAAGGGCTTTAACAAAATCATATTAATCGAGAATCAAAACACGCCGCTATAATTGAATACAAAAACATAACAAACTTTCGTAAAACAGACCGAAAATTGTAAAATTTCTCCGTGTTATCTGAGAGATGGGAATTTGTAATATGGTCATTACAGATTACTTTTTAGAAATTTGTAACATTTACGTTAATCGGTGATTATTTATAGATCGTTAGATTCGCTCTGGTGTTACGCAAGTTTTAGAAAAAGATTTTCTTTATCGTGTCAACGTTTCGATCTTTATTGAGATCATCATCTTCAGAGCTTGGAATTTATAAAGATTGTTTAAATTATACATATATGAGTTATGAATATGAATTTGTAAAATGATGTACACAATATAGAAATTTTAGTTATTAATTTCTTAATCAAACTAATTGTACTCACTCAAAGTGTGTTTTTTGAGTAGATGCGTCAATGTTGTGTGTCTTGTTGAGAGTGTTAGTGACATATTAAGGTTTTTTGTTTATAAATGTTTGATTTTGAAAGAGGGGGAAAGAAGTGGTGATAAAAATCACTTTTGCTATGAGGAGTCGGCTTATTTGAGGTGAAAGGAGCCGACAATGAGAAAGAATGGGTAATGGTTTGTGGTTCTGGCCTGGATAGCATTTCAGGATTATTATAGACGGCGATTATTAGAGAAAGGAGACATAAATTGTTGAAGTATTAAACTACGTGGAATGTAATCATGTTTGACGTGTGAAGTGTAATCATTGTTTTGTATTTTGTGTTATATGTTTGAGTGTTCTATGTATGTTATCATTTTGAATTTGATTTATGATATTAGCGTAGCTGCTGGTGAGTTTACACTTGTCTCTTCTATAATTACAGAACAGACATGTAAACTCAGCCGCAGCTACCGTAATATCATAAATCAAATTCAGTAACGTACATATAACACCGATGTCACGATTGTTATTATTTTTCCCAAACATGTTTAAAAATATTCACGCTTATGAAACGTCAGTATTTAAACGTTTGCAATGTTATTTTCAGATTTCAAGATTTTGCGAGCAAACGTTAACTTCGAATTGACCATAGAATTCATTAAATAGGGATATGTTTTTTCCAACCTTTACTTATTTTGATAATCGGTGTTTCGTATCTTTGCTTTGTTTGCGTTTTTCTTAATTAGTCAAAATTTATAATTATAGGGGTTTTCACAATCTGTTACGCCCTGTTAGATCGAGAAAAATGATGACGTGGACCTGTAAGAATCGGCTAATTAACATTGCTCGATTGAACAGGCCACGGCCAATGTTAGATGTTAGGTCAAAAATGTATTGTTGTATTAATTCATTTTCAAATACTACACGTATGTGCATAATTTAAATACTGATTATAAATCCCAGGTCTTGAAGAATCTAAATAAATATCGAAACGTTCATATGATAAAAAAAAGTTTTTCTAAACCTACACCAACCAGACCGCATCTCCCGATCTTTAAATAATCATTTATAATATATATTTGGGGTATCCACGATTTACCCTGTTAACTTTCTTAGGTCCTCATACAACGAGAAAAATGTTGACGTAGATTTGTAATAATCGACCAGTTAACATTAACAAAATCGATCTAACAGGCGAGAGCCAATGTTAGATGTTAGGCCGAAAATGTAGTCACATTGCTATCCGTTCGGGCGTAGGTAACCAACATGGCAGCCATGCATTTAACAGCTGTTTTTTGTTTAGACCTATTTTTATTTTTAAATACGCATTAATTAAATCAGACGAATACATTTCTTTTCTTAATTTCAGACTTATACTCTCATAATAGATACATCCCCTATCTTATAAAGTTGTAGGCTGTTAGACGTTAAGATATAAGTTAGCCATGTCGGCACGAGTTGAAGTGTGTCATTTGTTAGTACTTTTTGAGTGCATAGATAACATTTTGAATGAAAGAGTTGGTTAATTTCCCTTTCAAATTCCGGCATCTTACAATTTAACTCAAAAGAAAACCAAAACAAACAACAACGGGCTTTCAAGGACTGTTTTAGCTTAATTTTTGGTTCTACCACGGAGAACGATTCGAAAAGGGAAATGGTCATACTAACAAGACTACGTATAGGTCATACAAGAATAACTCACGGGCACCTTCTGGCCGGAAAGCGACCTCGTAGGTGCCCGCTGTGTAAGGTCGAGCAACCGTTCAATTGTAGAAAGCTTGATGTATATAGACAGTATTTTGGCATATCATCGGATTTGTGCGTAGTCTTGGGGCACGGCAGCGGGCACAGATCGTTGTTCCGGTGCCTCATGGCTATAGAGATTTTTAAATGTATATAGCTTTATGCGTTTGTGTTGTGACTGTGTTTGACTTTATGTTAATTTATTGGAATGAATGTAATTTATTAGCATGAAAGTAAGGGGTGATTTAACCCCGCCCCAAGGAATATCGAGTATTCTGGGGTGAGTGTGTGACGTCTGTAGAGTAAAAGTAAGTTATTAGCGAGAGTAAAACTTCGGCGGTTCAACCCCGCCACGAGGAATATCTCTGGGGGAGTGAATGTGACCAGACTTCTGTGTTTCTATCGAGTGTTGTGTTTGTGTTAATTTATTGTAATGAATGTAATTTATTAGCGTGAAATGAATGGGTTGCTTACAACCTCGCCCCCAGGAATATCGAGTACTCTGGGGTGAGTGTGTGACATCTGGAGTGTAAAAGTAAATTATTAGCGAGAGTGGAGAGGGTTCAATCCCGCCCCGAGGAATATCGAGTTCTCTGGGGTGAGTGTATGTCATCTGGAGAGTAAAAGTAATTTATTAGAGTGAATGGAAGGGGTTGCATATAACTCCGCGCCGAGGAATATCGAGTACTCAGGGGGAGTGAATGTGACCAGATTTCTATGTTTCTATCCAGTGTTGTGTTTGAGTTAATTTATTGTAATGAATGTAATTTATTAGCGTGAAAGAAATGGGTTGCTTATAACCTCGCCCCGAGGAATATCGAATACTCTGGGGGAGTGAATGTGACCAGACATCTATGTTTATGGTGATGTATACATATGTATTGCATGTTTTGTTTCTATTCTGTATTTGACAACCTGAGGTACAAACGAGAGACTAGCATTCTAGAATATCAACATAGTATATATTTGAAATCAGAGGGTCAGTAACCAGATCGAGACTGAAAAAATGATGTCAGGTGAGGCGACGTTGTGTCGTGTTCACATCTTAATTTGTAATCCTTTGTACATATAATTTAAAAAGCTATAATTCTAGTCATTAATGTAATACTCTGTGATAAAATATATTTTTAATGTCAAAAATAGCTACTAAGAACAAAAAAACAGTTGGACCTGTAATTAAATGAATTATTAGTGAGATGTCTTGTTCACCATGTATAACTGAATGGTGGCCATGTGCTTCATAACCTATACCAAAGCACTTTTACATTAGTTTTTTTTTCGATTAGAATTTTTTACTCTTCTCTCTTGGGAAAGCCCTGATCATGGCAACATAATGTTGCCGAAAGCTTGTTGATCCCAATACTTTTGTCTTTCTTTCACCTAGTAAAGACCTTAAAGAAGATTTGAACTCTACACAGATCGAGACTCTCAAATGGCTACAGTTTAAAACAAAATATCGCGAAAGAAGAGAAAAAGAAGGAAAACACGCAGATGGCCGCCAATGACCTCAGCTGTTTGTCGGCCCATAAACTTCCCACTTTATGGGGATTTTGGTTCTACCAATCGCCACGCGCAACATTGCGGAAAACATGCTAAGAAAAGAGGGGGCATTTACGATCTTACTGGATATTTCTCTATTCGACTTAACACGAGTTAACATCTTATGAACATCGTGATAGCCCTTACTATGCAAAACTTATCGTAATGTGATTTAACCTCTCGTTCGCTACAATATTTAGTTGGGTGTTAAATTTTTTTGTATGACAGGAAATTCATTACTTACTTCCAATTCGTGTAAAGTAACTTTTCTCTGTTCTCCTTAAGCAAATTTTCATCGCATAAATGGGTTTAAAAAATAGTCTTATACAAATCGATAACCCTCGAGTTAAAGGAATCGGGGGACGGAGTCGAGAGATCTTCCGGGGTAGGTGTCCGCTACCCTTGGTAAACACCGACCCTGTTTTCCCAACCCGCAACCTATGTCCATCCGTAAACAAGCGGGGTTACAAGAAGCAGCTCCTGTTTGGTTTGGATCCCTACACGTGTTATTTTCCCGGATAGACTTCGGTTCTATCCCCTTTCGTTGAAACTTTGTTGGAACGGTATAAAACAACAAGCATCTGCAAAAGCACTTCCACTAGTGAGAATATCGCCAAAACTACAAACTCATAGACGTAGGTAAGTTTGAATGAATAGATTTTTTTCTTAGTCGGTTTTCTATGAGTATTTTTATATTTTATTATTTTGACAACGAATGTGCCAATAAGAACATGTTGACATATGATGTTTTCTACCCTTTTTTATTAATAAACGAATCTGCCAAGAGCAGATATTTAATTTATATTATGTTATTTTTACGATTAATTAAGTTGACAGTTTTTTGTTGGTAAATCAAGCCGGTAAATGAAGACCACGCCTTGGTAACAATCGTCGAGACCGTCTTCATTCCAAACAAGCCTGATTAGACGTCCGATCCTTTGTCCAAAGAAGAAAAGGCAATTGGCCATCAGCTCTTTGTACTTCCAAGAACACGATTGGTCCATTCTGCGATTCCGAGCATAGTTAAGGCAGAGTGGCACGTTTCCATTTTACTCCTTGGCCTACCTAAGCAAAAAACAGGACGAGCCTATACCGCAACCGTTTACAAATAATCCTGTAAGTCAAATTATTTTTTTTTTAAAGACCTCAGTTATCGGATGATGGAATACAATATTTTATATGATGTTCGTTGATCGACCTACACATAATCTATGTAGGGTTCCAATCTTCGTAGAGGTCATTAGGTGAAAAAAAGTAATAACATGATATACATACTTTCCCAAGGATGAAGAAAACGATTAACATGGAAAACAACTGTACAAGTGTTTTGAGTTTAAGGTTACGGAGCAAGCTATGGAGAGGGTTTCACAGTCAAAACTGTATTATGCTGGCCATATGCTCCATAACCATTTCATTACATTAATTGTTAATTGTATGTTACTATGTATTTATTTGAATTTGTAATAAAATAGGTCCTGATGATGACATTATAAGGTGCCGAAATCCCGGTGAACCCAGTATTTAGTCTTTTTTTCACCTGTCCAATGACCTCTACGAAGATTGGAACCCGACATAGAATATTTCATATGTTTACTTTGTAAAATATCAATCAATAACCACGGCTGTACCAACTTTTTGATTTATAAAATTCAATATATATTACACTACACGATTGTAGCCAAATATAAAATAATGTCATTTATTGAGGATGTTGAGAGAAATGTCAACTTTTATCTAAAGTGGTAAACGGCAAAAGAATCTCGTCAAAAAAATCTTAAGGTGGCCGTCATCTGCTTTTATGATGTCATTTATCTTCCAGTGACATTTTTTGGCTTAGCACACCTGCTCGCTTTTAATACCTCAACACAAATCTTTCGTATTTTTACTGAAAATAATACAGTCAAGTTGTACCAGTTTACAACAGTAAAATTCAAATTAATTTACCAAAGGACAGTGAGAAATTGGTATAAATTCTTATGTAATGGAACAAACGCGCAATAAAATAGCTGTCTTTTGTTCTGTGTTCTGTTCTGTGTTTACTAGAATCATCGATTGTAAAAAAAAAAATCAGAAAGTATGACATTGTTTAATAAATTTATGTTTTAGAATCGACTGAAGAAGCGAAAAAAAGAGACCATCTTCTTAAAAATATTAAAAAATCAAATAGAGACATAAAATTTAAAATTTTATTTAACAACTCTTTAACATCGTTTATTTTTAATTTTACGTCGTGCAGCTTCATTTTCAGCATGAGTTATTACTTACTAATCAAGAATTGTCTATCTCACAGTTTAGCACAAAATAAAATTAATAAAATAATGTTTTACAAATCTGTGTAGGTATTCGCCGAGAATGTTATTTTAGTGTTTTAAGGCAGATAGTGAAATTATAGGTTAGAGAGAATGAAGGAGAGAGAGCGAGAGAGAGAGAGAGAGAGAGAGAGAGAGAGAGCGAGAAAGAGAGCGAGAAAGAGAGAGAGAGAGTGAGAGAGAGGAGAGGAGAGAGAGAGAGGATTAGAGAGCAATTGACAGGGGGATGTATGATCGGCGCATCATATTAAAGACAGTTTTTAAGCAAAAATTTAGTCGTGGACATGTGAAAACTTAAAAGAAAATCCACTTCTTTTTTTACTTCATTATAGACACTCCTACACTCTTTTTTCTCCGACTATTAACCCAAGGGAAGAAGTTCAATGCCCACAACCTCCGCCACTTTACAGAGGTCCTCTTCACTCAGATGTAATTTTCCCTTTCACAGAGATTCGCTGGGAAAAATACGAACACCGTTGGAATTACAAATAAGAAAAATAAATCAATTTGGTTTTAAGGGTAAGCGTGAAAAACTGTATGATCCTGACATTCCATTTCATTTTCTCTACTGTTTGCAAAAATATTGTCTTACATTGAATTCAAGAATTGGTAATAAATTAAATCAGATTTCAATATCGTATATTAATTTTACCCTTGTCGGTGTTAGTGTGGATATTTTGATATTGGAAGTAGAGGAAAAAAGTCACAAAGAAAAACTTGTAGAAAGAAAAAGTACTATTTAGTTAAATACAATAAAATCAAATAAATAAAGTAAAACAAAATATACTATATATGATGATAAGTACACTAGATAAACCAGATAAAACTAAAACAGAAAAAAAAATATTGTTGTTAACATATCCCTATTAATTATCACATGAACAATACTAGAAAAGTATTAAAAAAAACATTCAAAAAAATAAACAAAGGAAAATTTAAAATTTTTATGCAAAAAGTAAATAACTAAAACATGACACTACCTAATAGGTTCCTTTTTTCACAATTTTATGACTTCTTTTTTCAAGATTTTTGTGAAAATAATCATATAATTACATTTTTGTTACTGTTCAATTTAGTTAAAATTTACCGACGACCGATGTATGAAGATGTATAAGAATTATGTTCAGTCGTGTTTTCGATCTCATGACATTGAGTCCTCTTAGATGTTGTCTATGGAATAACATTTTTTTACGTTGTTTTCTAATCTTAAAATATATGGTATTAATAAAATTTCATATAATAACCAATGGACTTCTTAACAATGTGTAACCTTTTCTTCATTTTTCTAAATTATCACATTTATCAATTATGACCTCACAATGTTTTATTACATGTTTTTAACGTACGGTGTGCGTAACTGCATTGAATCATGTATTTCTATATCTAATTTAACCTATATATAATTTAAACATTCCCTAAACTATTCTAACGAAACGTAACAATTCCTATTTTTATCTAAAACAAGTTAACATAACCATTCTTAACCTACCTTATATAACCTATCCATTTCTAACCTAACCTAACACAATCTAGCCTAAGTTGACAATCCTAACCTAACTCAACTAATCGCCTAACCCATGCTAATCTAACCATTCCTAACCTATCCAAACAATCCCTAAAATAATCTAACCCAACTTAACCAAACTATTCCTAACCTGATGTAATCCAACCTAACTTAACAAATTCTAACGGAACTTTTCAATTTCTAACCTAACCTAACCCAATCTAGCCTAACTTTACAATTCCTAACCTAATCCACATCGAACTATTCCTAACCGAGCTTAACCGAAACTACTCTAAGAATCCCTAATATAGCCTAATCCAACCTAACCCAACCTAACCTAACCATTCCTTACCTAACATAATCCAGCCTAATTTAACAATTTCTAACTGAACCTATCACAGCCTTACCCAATTTAACCTAACCCACCCCAATTCATACAGATAAGAACAAAATCTCAATTCGTTTTGACGAATTTGATTACTATTACGCATTAGTGATTTCTATCTTCACAATGAGTATTAATAAATATTAATACTGGTCCTCTAGCAAAGATGATGTAATGTCACGTGTGTAAACTTGCTGTTTGAATAGCAACTATGACTAAGCTAGGAGTTTTTTGTTCGTGGAGGCTTCCTGAACGGATATTGACGGACGAAAAGCTCCCACAACCCCTATTGTAGCGCCATCGGAGATAAACCAATCTCCTGTTAACAGTTGGGCAAACAGGTATTGTCCCCGGCGATATTAATATCCGTTTATCCAAATAGCTTGCAAGAAGGCCGAATTCAATTTACCCCCTGTCCGCGCCGGTGAAGGGTCTCATTTTGTATCAGTATCCTACCCATTAATAGTTTATTGAATATGGTCAAGAGGATTAGAAATTAACTAGGTAGCCGGTTGAGTCACCCTTTGTTCCCCCTCAGCTGACCAGTCGGACCGAGAAAACAATGGAGACCGGCGTTGGGAAATGGAACTCCGAGTATAACAATGCTTGAATCAATAATAGGAAACCATTGTCATTTTAGACAATGCAGGATGTCTCAGCAAGATGACTGAAGTGATTAGCGGTGACTGTAAAAGGATTATTCACGGGAAGAATCACTTTTTAAACTGTTTTTAAAGTAGCTTTATCTCAGAAATAATTAATCTTTAACCATGCCTATATCGTATTAGCAGTAATAAATAGTATTTATAAAGGTACTAACCTATTTTACACATAATTAACGTAAGTTTATCGTTAATTTATTCAACCTGAACGTTTTTAATTGCACATAAACATGTTTAAACTTGTAAAACTCCCTCAGTTGGTCAAGATTTGTTTATTATTTGTTACAGGAGGTTTTAGTAGTTATATTTTTTCTACTGTTACTTTGTACTTATCAGTACTTTTTTTCTGCGGAGAATAATGATATCACTGTTTGTTATGTTTCGGTGGTTCACTTCCTTAGAATCTGCATCTACCGAGTTGATTAAGAGCTGTATTTTTCATTATGATGATTTAGTCCACAGAGCCCTTCACAAAATGTGTGGTGTTTAGTGGCCGTTAGTTAATCATTATTTGGAGATCGTGAGATGCGGTCTGGTGTGACTTAGGTTTTAGAAAAACATTTTCTTTGTCGTACCAACGTTTCGATCTTTATGGAGATCATCTTCCGGGCCTGGGATTTATAAACATGGTTTACATTTTACAAATACATGTACGACGTGAAAAAAAAAAATTATACTATTCTAGCAATTTTAGATCCAATCAAAGTATTTGCACTCACTCACAGTGTTTGTTTTGTGTAGATGTGTCATTCTTGTGTGTCTGTTCTGTAATTGATGCTGTTTTTATCTCTTTTGATGTAACCTATTTCTAAAAAGTTACGTTTATGTTTGTTTTGTTCTGTGTGTAATACTTTTGGATTGTGGAAGTCGAAATTGTGTTGTTCAAAATGGTGGGTAGCCAGTGCTGTAGGATTTTGTTTGGGTTTTTTGCAATCATAGACATATTGCTTTACACTCTTATCCATCTATCTTATATTGGGATGTAATACCGATGTAAGTTGCCTGACAATTAAAACAATTGATTTTAAAAATTACGTCAGATTTATTGGTACTGGTATAGGATCTTTAATTTTGTAAAAAACGTGTGTGAATTGATTTATAGTTTTTGAAAGCTATTTTAAAGTTATCAGAAGAGAGAAATGTTTTTAATTTATGTGATAGGCCGGGGATGAAAGACGTGGAAATGAATATTGGTGATCGAAAAGTTGGGACGATAATGAAAATGTTTTTCTAAAACCTACGTCACACTAGACCGCATCTCACGATCACCAAATAATCCTTTACAGAATTCCGACATACTTACAAATGGGCTTTTTGTCAAAAACACCGGCACCCCGAGGGTTCACTTAACTTGAGTTAACTTGTTGTGTTAACTTTTGCAGTTGCGAACCTTCGTAAAAAACGTGTAGACACGATAGATCAAAAGGTTGGAAAAAACTTAATGGCGCTGGAATGGATTAATTTGTTGGCGAATAGAACGATCAGGTCATTGTGGATAGGGAAGTTAAAAATGGAGTAATAAAATTGTACACTTCTTCCGATCATATCGATTGATACATATATAATTGATATACATAAAGAAGTCGTAGGATAGGCCAGAATAAAAATACGAAAGCTCATAGGACGATATCAAAACGCGCTCTCCAAGTAATCGTCTACGTCCAGTCGGTTGATATAGTTCTCCAAAGCAAAGTGGCTATATTAAAAATTAAAGTGGATAACAGCCAAACTGTTATAAGACGAACACAGCTAGAAAAAGCTTTTATTCATTAAAAATTGGATAGGTATTGCGTAGCAAAACATATGTGAAAACAGAACAGGAAGTCTCACTAGGAATACTTTCCAAACGTTGAGGAGAGGGCACGAGCGAAGAGGGTATCTCCGGATTTCTAGACTAGGGAAACTTTATTTATTAAATCTATTTATGTAAGATTTGGGTTGAAATGAAAAAGTTAGTGTCACGGGTGGAATTCGAACCCACGACCTCCGGCTACAAACGCCGCTGCTACTTCTTCCACTCGGACACCAACTCCCCATCTCAACCTAAAACCTTTCGAATTTTCCATCCTTTTGGCCATTTTTCATTCATTTTCATTTGGTGTCCGAGTGGATCGAAGTCACGACAGCTCAAGTTGTAGAGCAGCGGCGTATTTAGCCGAACGTCTTGGGTTCGAATCCCCCCTCGTTACACTAACAGTTTCATTTCAACCAAAACCTTACATAAAAAGATTAAATAATTGAAGAAAGTAATTTGATCAATAGACCACTAAATATAACGGATTTATTTAGCTATTCATACCATATATGTATGTATATGTATAAAAAATAGAATGTTTTACACGTAACAGGTAGAAAAAGTGACAAATTTAGTATATGTATTTAATATATATTAAATTTGTCACTTTTTCTACCTGTTACGTGTAAAACATTTGATTTTTTTTTTATTCCGATATGGTGTTCACTGTCCCGATTTTCGGTCAGCAAACGTGGTTTAAATTGCTACCAGTTGTACCTCAAATATTGATTCGCCAAGAGCGACAATTAGAAGAGGAGATGAAGTTGCTACTTGGCCGTTTCCGGTGATTTCGTTCTACATATGCTTGTTTTTTTTTTTAGTCCGTTACATTCATTTACAAATTTCTCTATTTTTCAATAGTTGGTATGCGTTACACATTGATGGCGAAAAGTCGAAAAGCGTGAATCAGAGAGCACACATATGCGAAAAAAATTAATCGGTAATTTCAACATAAAAAAATGTGTGGTGTTTAGTGAACGTTAGTTAATGATTAGTTGGAGATGGTGATATGCGGTCTGATGTGATGTAGGTTTTAGAAAAACATTTTCTTTATTGTGCCAACGTTTCGATCTTTATTGAAATCATCTTCAGGGTCTGGGATTTATAAACATTGTTTAAATTATACGAATATATGTAAAATGTGAAAAAATGAATTTATACAATGATAGAAGCTTTAGATTCAATCAAACTGTTTGTACTCACTCAAAGCGTTTGTTTTCTGTGTAGATGTGTTATTCTTGTGTGCCGTGTTGAGAGTGTCAGTAAGATATTGATGTTTTATGCTTATTACGTTGGATTTTGAAGGGGTGGGGAAGGAAGTCGGGATAGAAAGACATTTCTCTACGAGGAGTCGGCTTCTTTGAAGTGAAAGGAGCTAACAATGTGAAAAATGGGTAATGGTTCGGCCTGATTATCCTTTCAGGATTATATAGACGGGGATAATTTGGGAAAGAAAGGTTTTCATATCAACCAAGACCTTGCATAGAAAGAATAATTAATTGAATGAAGTCATTTGGTAATTTAGACCACTAAACATAAATGGATTGATATTTATAAATATGACTTTTCAAAACCATTTTTTATGTGGAGTTTAGTGACCGTTAGTCAATGATTATTATTCGAAGAACGTGAGATGCGGTCTGGTGTGACGTAGGTTTTAGAAAAAGATTTTATTTCGATCTTTATTGAGATCTTCTTTAGGGCCTGTTATTCATAAACATTGTTTAAATTTTACAAATACATGTAGGATGTGGGAAAAAAATGAATTTATACAATGCTATAAACTTTCATATTCAAGCAAAGTATTTGTACTCACTTAAAGTGTTTGTTTTCTGTAGATGTGTTATTCTTGTGTGCCGTGTTGAGAGTGTCAGTAAGATATTGATGTTTTATGCTTATATACGTTGGATTTTGAAGGGGTGGGGAAGGAAGTCGGGATAGAAAGACATTTCTCTACGAGGAGTCGGCTTCTTTGAAGTGAAAGGAGCCGACAATTGGAAAAAATGGGTAGTGGTTCGGCACCTTTCAGGATTATAAAGTCGGGGATAATTAGGGAAAGGAAAGCCATCAATATAAAAATGAAAGAAGTTGGTGGTGAACAATCACATATTTACCAGATCAGTTCGGATGAGTATTGGTTCCTCGTTGAAGATAATGTGAAACCTAAATCCATATAAGTAAAACGGAAAACGCAATAATACATAAGACCTGATAAAACAGTCAGTTTCGATTAATATTTATTGTTTTTGTTAAGATTTTCTTTTGCCTTAGTTAGAAAATAATACTCAATATTGTCCTCCAAATAATGCCTTAACTTGTAATTTATTCAATACATAATGAATGGAAATTGGATTTGCATAAATCTTTCTTCAGCCTTTGTTTGTTTAATTATTTCGCGTCGGTATTCAGAGCAACGTCTTATGCTTTAAATTAAGCTGAGCTGTATCATCATTCCAAATTCTACAATATTTTTTTTGGCCAATCTATCCTTTTACCCTTTTATTATTATTATTATAAAAATTTATGTACTTTAGAACATTAAAAATTTTTTTCTGAGGTATAACAGATAATGTTACTCTCTATTATTAGGGCATACAGTTTTATTCAAATTATTATTTATTTATTTTTTTTTGGGGGGGGGAGTCGGCGAACGGCAAAGGTCATAGCCGACACGCTAGAATATTTAAATGCGGAGTTAGTGTTTCTTCGTTTTGTTTTTCCATTACCCCCTTCTTTTCAAATTATTATTATAAACCGAAATAATTCCTATTGTTTGTTTCGTTACTACATTTTTTTGGTTTTTTCAGTTGTAAAAGTTATGGAATCAATAATTGTGCGTTTTAATTTTACTCTAATCATAGGCGAGCGAACCCCTTACCTTTACCCGGGACCTTTACCTTACAGTGATGAGCACCGTGTCAACGCCTAAACCGTTGCGGCCACTGACACTCCTAAAAGAGAGATACTGTCTACACTGTTATATCGTTTTCTCGAGGAGTAGGCTAGGCGGAGTGTCACTGTATGACCGGGTGAAAATAACTATATGTAAACATTGGTAATATGTTATCTATACAATATATGCATAATTTAACCATAAATTATAAGGATTTTTTTAAAAAAAATCACTCATTACATCGAAGAAACAAATTGTCTCTACGATGGACAATTCAGTTTGAATTGTTCTGGGGATGGTACGATTATCATCCAGTTTAAATGTTATGATTACCTTCTCGATTAGAACGTTTATAAAACTTCCAAGGACTTGAAAGAAGGACACTGGTCGGCCTGGCCCTAAAAGCAATGAATTAGAAACTTGTTCTCTGTTTTTATTAAGGGGGGCTGAATGCCGGCGAAAGGCGAGCGAAGACGAGTTTCCCCTAACTTTTCCAATAGGAGTACTTGACCTACGCCTCTCGGGGCGACTAGTTACGAGAAGAGTAACTCATCCATAACTTCTTCACAACTCCTTTTGTCAACTTTCACCAGATTAAGAGTTTTCCCGGCGTCGCTTTTTTCCATCTCCCTCTGCCCGAGGGGACAGGCAGTTCTTATCCAACACGTTTATCCAGATCAAGTGCGCTCTGAACGGTTCAACTATTTGCCGCCCCTCAAGGAAAGAAAGTCGGCTTACCTTTCAGGAAAATTTATACATTCGAACTGAGTAAAATTTCGTTTCCACTTGATCCTCTTTGAGCCATGCGATTGCGACTTGGAAAGAATTCTGTTAAACTGAGAATACCCAATCTGGGACGAACAATTTTTCACAAGACTCTGCTATCCTCGTATATTTTGTGAAATTACATAGTCTGTGTAAAGAGAAAATGAATAATGTTATTAATTAGGACCTCGGTACCCGAGTGGTCAGCTTGTTAGATTCTCAGTTCTTAACTTCACGGTGGTGGGTTCAATTCCCACCGACGACCCTGGTCCTATTTTCACGAAACCCTTCCACCTCCCCCCACCAAAAAAAAATTGCAATATGTTGTTAGAAAATCTCCAAAAAATCATTAACTAACGGTCAATAAATACCACACACATTGTAACAAAAGTTCAACTTGAACTAACAAGCGGACGACCAAGTTGGTGTGTCACTGATTTGGACCAAACTTTTTCTGGTGATTCTACACTCCAAAATATTTGACGCTTATCCGCCACTTCTTGTGATTAGGCCCTGATTTCTCCAAAAAAGGTTTAAAATTGAAATCTACCGCATTTTAATATTTTGATTTCGTTGTTCTACTTGCTGAAATCAACTATGTGAATACAATTATTCAGAAATAGTGAGATGCGGCCTGGTGTGATGTAGGTTTCAGAAAAACATTTTCTTTATCGTGCCAACGTTTCGGTTTTTATTGAGATCATCTTCAGGGCTCAAAATGTTTGTCTTCAGTGTAATTGTGCCATTCTTGCGTGTCGTGTTTTTTTTAATGTAGATTGCAATAAAAATATAGAAAAAGCAATAAAAATTTATCAATCACCAAAAAATTTCAAAAAACCAATTTTTTTTAACGAAAATTAGGATATAAATTTTTATTCTTGAAACTAATATGAAATTTAGTTTTAGAACCTCTGAAGACCCATAAATGTAAATCTTTGTTTAAATTTGAATTTATTAATTTTTTGACGCCTAAAATTTCATTACATTTTTAATGTATATTGGAATAAAAATTGAGAACAAGCTATAAACATTAATCAATAACCAAACATTTAAAAAAACCACATTTTTCAAAAAATTAGGTACTACATTTTTTTCTTGAAACTAATATGAAATTTTGTTTTAGAACCTCTAAAGACCCCTAAATATAAATTTTTGTTTAAATTTAAATTTATCGATTGTTTGACGCATAAAATATTTCCGATGTTAAAGAAATCATTATCCGAATATCTTATTAAAACACCTATAATTCAAAAATGCCTAAAAGGTTTTCCAATTCAAACATACCGTAAGCAGAGAAAAAGATGTTGTGAAAGACGTATGTAACATAAAAAATATAAAATATTTTTATAAGAAAATACTCAAAATAGAAAAATTATTTGTCAATAATTAATCTTGTTTTTTTTCTTCCGATTTTCATATTTGATACAGTTATAAAATTCACATGACAATTCTTTTAAAACGTATAATCAACCATAAAAATCGGTCTCCTAGGTTTTTAGAAAAATGATGTTAGCCTTTGCACTAAGACTGCCTGTCACTCAGAAAGGGCGTCGAAATTATCAGTGGAAAAATTGATTTATACCGATCTCCGCGAAAGTCCGTATCTAAGTGTATGCTAATATCACGACATTGAGGTCAAATACAAGTTTTGATCATTTTCTGACCTACTTTGCTTACAAAATGTTTGGTAAAATATGCAAAAAAAACTACATTTTGTTGATTTATCGTTCAAAATCATACCAAATTACCATTACCAATATTCTGCGTCGTAGAACATTTTTGGTTTTATGATAATCACCAATGAAATGATTACACAAAAATAAAAAATTTTAATCTACAAATAACGATTTATGCTTATTTAATTTAATTATTTTATAATTATAATGTTTATTAATGGTTTAATTTATATAATAAAAATAAATTCACTCAACCTGAATTATATTTCCTGCCTCCTGTTTCAAAATTAATGAATTTTAATTTTATTATTTTGTTGAGAATATGCTAGCGTGTTAACCACCAATAAAACTATCATAGCTAAAATAATATTTTTTAATCTAAAAATAAGGATTTATGCTCATTTAATTAAATTTACTTTATATTGATAATTTTTATTAATTTTTTAAATTATGCAATTTAAATAAATTCATTCAACCAAAATGATATTAGGCACCTCTTGTTTAAAAATTAATGAATTAGAATTTTGTTGAGAATGTGATGGAGACTGTTAACCAACAATGAAACTATTATACCAAAATTAATATATTTTAATCTAAAAATAACAATTTATGCTTATTACATTAAATTTACTTTATACTTATAATTTTTATTGATTTTTTAATTTATACAATATACCTGTATATTATATTATTATATTAATTCGTTATGAAAAATGTATTATAATGAACGTTCATCAGTAAAACTCTCCAGCACTTTCTTATTCTTTTCAATTAATTAAGGTTTTGGTTGAGATAAAAAGTCAGTGCCACGAGCGGAATTCGAACCCACGACCTAAGGCTAAATACGCCGCTGTACTACCACTTGAGCTATCGTGACTTCGATCCACTCGGACACCAACTTCCCATTTCAACCCTACCTTTTTGAATTTTTCCTCCATTTTTCCCGTTTTTTTAAATCGTGTAATCTATTTGATTCTCGGCGACAAATGAAATGGCCACGGAGAGCATTAGTGACAATACTCTTCATTTTGCTTATTAAATCCATTAGATTTCGTAGTCCGATTGAGCAAATAACCTCTTTCAATTAATTAATCTTTTTGTAAGTCATTGGATAGGATGTCAAAAAAGGAGGGAAAATTCAAAAAGGTCGGTTGAGATGTTGTTGAGAGAGAGCAGCGGGGTATTTAGCCTTTAATATAAGATCGTGGGTTCGAATCCCGCTCGTGGCAATGACTTTTTATCTCAACCAAAACCTTAATTAATTGAAAAGAACTTATTAAGAATGTGCTGGAGAGTTTTACTGATGACCGTTCATAATAATAAATTTATAATAACGAATTATTATAATAATATAATATACAGATATATTGTATATCATTTTATATTATTATAATATAATAGTATAATATACAGATATATTTTATATTTTTGCAACTTCTATTTTTAACTCTAAATATCAATGTTCCTTTTTTTTCCACGGTGTAGGTATTTTCAATGTGAAACCGAAGGTAGACGAACATACGCAATATTTCATACAGCAATACTGTGAATTTTTCTAACAAGACTATTTAAAAATAAATGGTGTTTTAAATATATATTTTTAATATAACCACCTACACTTTTATTTAAACCAAATTTAAACAAAAAAACTTACAAAGATATCAATTCTGTATCACGGTAATTCTGATTACAACCGAGTAAAGAAACGTTCGAAAGGCCGGCCCGAAAATTTAATGAATGGTCAATTTGATTAGTTTGAAAAATAAACCAAGGAAAATTAAGCGAACGCCCTCGTTTTCCCACACCAACTTTTATTATTTACTTACGGTGAAACATTTTGGAAATTGCTTTCGGTGAAATTTAAACAAAGGTCCATTTCAAATAAAACGAACCGAGGCGACTGAGAAACGCCCGGTTTCGCCGATTGACCTGTGGATTGTTTGCTATTCAATAAAAAATAAATCTACGCAGCCGAGTTTGTTATATATGATAAAAGGTAGAATGGTCTCTTTTCTTTTAGTAGACGATATGTTTGATTAAATGTGTTCTAAATTATTTATGGTGAATTTATTCATGGGGACATGTGAAGTAGCCTTTAACTATTAAATAACGATCAGTACAAGAATTGAAAAATCAAAAACATTACTAATTAATTCCATTTAAATCCGATTTAAATCTTCATATAACCAAACGCGAGGACCGTCAACAAAATAAGGTTCATAAATAATTCAATCAAACAAGGACTAAAGGATAAAATGTGAATTGACGTTTTATAATAACACGGAGACCGTAATAACCAAGGATTATTTAACCCCCGTCGGGTAGTCGTGATATATATAAACACGTCGTTTATTTCCTCCGGGCCCAGATACGAGGGAAGTAACGGCGGCCGCCTTAGCAAGTTATTATCTCCCCTTCTTTCCTACAAGGCCCAGACCCTCGGTCGTAAACAATAAACTTTGTTATTTCATCGAGGATAATGACCGGACTCTTATCACGACGGAATTTCCAGTCATCGATATGTCGGCGAGTTTCCTTGTTAAGAAACGAGGAGGTGGGCGTTGGGGTGAAATGTGATTTGGCTACTTTTTCGGGAAATATTTCTCTAGAGATAAGACCCAACTTGTTCGGAAATTTACTTTTTAATTGGACAAATTTAAAAAAATTGTACATAATATTAAAATATTTAACGAATCAAATTAATAGACATGATTAATACAGATGACCTTACGAGAGAGNAGACAGAGACAGAGAGTGCAGCCAGACTGAAGCTAAAAGAGGAAAATAAAAAAATAATAAAAAAAGTTTCACTACTATTTTAACTGTGGGTAATATCTGAACATGTGATTATAAAATAGCTAGTATGAGGAGAGAGAAAGAGAGATAAAATGAAAGAGAGGGAGAAAGAAAGAGGCGGAGAACGAAATAAAGAGAAAGAGCGAGGAAGAAAAGGGAAGAAACAAAGGAAAAGTAATTAGGAAAGAAAGTGTTAGAGAAAAATATTGACAGAGAGAGAGAGAGAGAGAGAGAGAGAGAGAGAGAGAGAGAGAGAGAGAGAGTGAGAGTGAGAGAGAGATAAAGAAACGTATAACCTGAAAAAAGATAGTTTGAGAAAGAGAAAGTCAGATAACAAAAAGAAAAAATATGAATAAGTGCAAAGAAGAAAAGTAAGGGAGACAGATAGATAGATAAAGAAATATGTTCAGGTCGTATCAACTTTTATTAGTCCACCCCTTTAATTAGGAAACGATTAACTTTTGCAAAAAATGATACAAACCCCAAGAGATTTCGTGGTGGTAACAGATGGAACATAACTTTCTCATCTACCTGGGATATGACACTTAATTTGTTATCTTAAATCAGAATCTCATATTTTATTGTACTATTCCATTCTATAGTTTATTTTATACCACTTTTACTAAAGGAAAAATTGTGAAAGGAACCACCGTTTCTGAGTCATGCCCGATTTTTTTTTCTTTCGCAAGCAAAGCATGGGTTGACTATAGAAGTTGATACACCCTGTATAGTGATAGCGTTTAATAGATATATTAAGATAACATAGTGAGAGAGAGAGAGAGAGAGAGAGAGAGAGAGAGAGAGAGAGTGACTGGTCAAAGAGCGAAACAAAGAGGAAAATAGAGTGAGGGGGTGACCGAGAAAGAAATGGGAAGAAACAAAAGAAGAGAAAGTAGGATAGAAAGTGTGAGCGAAAAATATTGAGAGAGATAGAAAGAGAGAGAGGTAGTAAGTGAGAGAGAGAGAGAAAGAGAGAGAGAGAGAGAGAGAGAGAGAGAAAGAGAAAGAGAGAGGAGATTCAGAAAGATGAATGGATTGACACGCAATATTCAGTTGTTTTTTTCCCGACAATTTCGAAATTCCAAATCTTAGAAAGATAACCTAATAAAAAATCTATTTTTTTACTAATCTACATTCCACATTATCAAATACCTCTAAGAAACATGATGTATTTAGATATTTTTTACTTTGAAAAATAATAAAAATCTAATAAAATTATGTTCTAAAGAACGCGAAATTAATTAATTATATTACTTTAATATAGCAGCATATGGCAAAGTTCACGGTTTAATCCTTGCTCAGAGTTGTTAAACTGACCTAGAAATTAAATTTATTAATAAACTTGGTTTTAAGTTGATAATTAGTGGCCCGTTAACTTGTTCAGAAGAGACTTGTCTGCAAATTTCCCTTCGAACGACCTCTTGGCCATAACTCCGTGAGAGCAGGTACATAAATAACTATTAGTTACATGACAACGGCACTAAAAACAGTCTTACCAAACTGAGGGTAAAGTTCATTAGATTACTGCCGTCAAGTTTCCCCGTCGGATTTCCTGTGGGGGTGAGGTCCGGGTCGGTCCTCCCGGTCTGACGCCCCTGGAATGCACGGCTTCTCCCAACGGACACTTGACTAATGTCCTCCCGTAGCCGATTGAAACTATATCTATTGTTTCTTCACCGTTGGGTATTGAATTTGAGAAACGGGTCCAATTACTCTAAGAAAAGTCTGCCTAGAATATCTTTAAGCCTGGATAATTTACAGGAAGCCAAGGTTATTAATAAATTTTTTTATAAATAATATGCAGAATTTCAATTAATTAATCTTTATGTAAGCTATTGGTTGAAATGTAAAAGTCAGTGTCACGAGCGGGATTCGAACCCACGACCTTCGGCTCAATACGCTGCTTTAACCACTTGAGGTACCGTGACTTCCATCAACTGGGACACCAACTCCCCATCTCAAACTACTTTTCAAATCGAAAAATTGCAAAAAGGAGGGAAAATTTGAACGGTAGGTTGAGATGGGGAGTCGGTGTCCGAGTGGATCGAAGTCACGATAGCTGATGTGGTTAAAGCAGCGTCGTATTGAGCCGAAGGTCGTGGGTTCGAATCCCGCTAGTGATACTGCCTTTTTCATTTCAACCAATACCTTACATAAAGATTAATTAATTGAAAAAAGTTATTTCGTCAATCAGTCCACTAAATATAATGGATTTAATATGCAGAATAATTTAAGCTTATTTTAGTTTTATCTTATTAATTTAAATATGCTGTACTTAAATTATAATTTTATTTGTGTTAAACTTAAAAATATATAAGTAATACAAAGAAAATACACTTATTTGTTGATTAAGGATTTAATTTAGGTTATAAGGCTTTAAACATTTTAATTTTTTATAATACTATAAACAATTTTTTGCTTGGTTCTTATACAATTTGTTAAGTAAAAAAACTTTTTTATTCAAAATATTATTATGCTTGTACGAGTTTTACTCCTCATAATTTTTCCTCCTTTTTTCAGCCAGCATTTAATTTTCTGATATTGAAATTCTTCTGATTTAGCGTAATTCACTCCTTTATCATCATATTAACTATAAATTGTTTTTGTTTTCATATTGCTTCGTTCCTCCCTCATCGCATTGACAAAAAACTAGCTCTGTCAGTACGCGTTTGGACTATAAGCCGGGTGAGACAATAAGTTTCATTGCTATGTTGATTCTATTTGTTAAAACTATACTATCAGGCATTAGATCATGGTGAGAGAGACAAATGTGCTAAGAAGTCTACTTTCGATTTCATATGGAAAGTTTTGTGTGTTTATGAAAAAGTTGACGTAATTTTCGCTTCGACGAGTCTTCTGGTCGGACGGACGGTTTCAAAACGTTTTCCACGGGTCAAAAGTTATAACTCAGAATGGAAAATGAGCCTTGGAAAATGGCACACACTTGGATAACTTGATATGTTTGTAGCAGGACTTTAATAAACGCGTATAATTTACAATGACGGACGACTGAGCAAAGTTTGATACAATATTTTTCAGAAAGATTTTTTTTTCGTTTGTTTAATTATTGATTTATTTTTCAGTTTGCGAGCCCCCAAAAATGTGGGCTAGTAAAAAAAGGAATGGGCCAGGTTAGGATGTAGGGTATGTGTAATGTTTAGTGACGTTAGCCAATGATTATTTGGAGATTGTGACATGTGGTCTGGTGTGACGTAGGTTTTAGAAAAACATTTTCTTTATTGTGCCAACGTTTCGATCTTTATTGATATCATCTTCAGGGCTCAAAGTGGTTATTTTCTGTGTAGATGTGTCATACTTGTGTGTCGTGTTAAGAGTGCCAGTGGTTTTTTTTCTTATTTGTAAAAGTTTCAAGATCTTAAAGACTAAGTTTTTCATACGATTTTTAACCAGAAAAACATTTTTTAACAAGTAAACGTTATTTCTACACTGGAGATAATAGATCTTTGAGAAATTAAGCACACATGTTTCAAACGTGTTAGTGGGGGCAACGTTTTTGTAATCGCCATATATGTCAGTATTTACAGAGCAAAAATAATCTTACCTAAACTTTAGACAAGAACTTTTACATTAGATAGCTTTAGATAAAGGCGTAAAAGTTTATATTCTAACAGATTTTCTACTTTGTTTGCTTTAGTTCACAATGAAAAAAACAAATATATCTTTTTGAGGATTTTTAATGCTTTTTTTGCTGATGTAATAACATTTACAGTAGGATTACTATTTTATGAGATAGTAAAGCTGTGAATGGTTGAGTAACCCGAAAATAAAACAGCCTTTAAGGTAAAATAAATTCGAGTATGGACAACTGAGATGTTTTAGTCCCATTTGACATGTAGAATAACCTCCTGAATTATTCATGATTATAACAAATTACTTTTTTTTTCAACACCACATCTATCTGGCCAAATTTACGGGAAGCACCTAAAGCATGAACAACAAAAGCAAAAAATTATGTTAAAAATATAGAAATTATTTAAAATATTATTTTCTCGGCTTCTATGGCACATTGACTAACCTCTCCGACAATTGTCTAACATTTTTCGCCCTAATATTCTAAAAAGATTTTGGCTACTAAATCAAAAATCTCTATTTACTTGGGAAAACCTATAGTGTAATAACGTAAATTATTTTATAATAACCAGGAACAAAGGTTATTTTTTGGCTCTGGTTGCTAGCAGTCTCAATTTGTTCATTTCTGTTTTAGATCCGGTTAAAATTCTGACTTGAGGAGTGACCCAGTTTTCGGATTCCATTTATGCCAGTTGTATATTATTCCGCATTGAGTTAGTCGTGGAGATAAAACGTTTCCAATTTAAAACTGGCGAACGAGAGGAGTGGTCCCACGGGCGGGGCAAAAAGCCGGAGCAACACATTCCATTAAAGCGGCCAATATTTTTCACCATTTACGACCTGGCAAGTAATAATTTCCGTACGTGAGGGTGAAGTATTTGAATTTCCCACCCCTGGCCCGGAAGTCTGGCATGACGCCGTCAAAGATCGAGCGTTGATTGGGGGACTTGTCAACTTGAAAACATTTGTTCACTCGTCGAACATTAAAATCGGTCAATGAAAAAGGCCTAGAAATGAAATTTTTTATATACCACAATATTATTGACATTTGAAATATTACAAATAGTCACTTTTACTCTTTACTCTTTATTCAACTCTCAAAATACAAGAATTTCAATAATTACAATTAAATGAATATTGTTTTATAATACTATAATATTAAGGTTTTTAGTTGAGATAAAAAAGTCAATGTCACGAGCGGGATTCGAACCCACGATCTTCGGCTAGAAACGCCGCTGCTCTACCACTTGAGCTATCGTGACCTCGATCCACTCGGACATGATGAATGAATGCGCATAATCCTTTCTTTTGTTCTTACAGTAGGGGTATCATTATAATAAAGATATTTCCTTTGACATTGAATTTTCAATGAGTTTCTTTTGTGCTCNGCATGAACAACAAAAGCAAAAAATTATGTTAAAAATATAGAAATTATTTAAAATATTATTTTCTCGGCTTCTATGGCACACTCTTCTATGAGAGAGAGAGAGAGAGAGAGAGAGAGAGAGAGAGAGAGGGAGAGAGTGAGAGAGAGAGAGATAGAGAGAGAGCATTTGTGCTATAAAAGAACAAAAGATTTAATAATAAAAAACAGGGTACCTTATGAAGAAAAGTGAATAAAGAAATTAAATACGATATAAAGAAAAACGAAAGGACTGAACAAATTTGAGTCCTCATCACTCAATAATTTATTACAGGGAAAGAATAAATGAGAGAGTGAGAAGTAAGCAAGAGAGATAAATAGATAAAGTGAAAAAGAAAATACATCCAAGGGAGGAAGAGAGAGAGAGAGAGAGAGAGAGAGAGAGAGAGAGAGAGAGAGAGAGAGAGTGAGAGAGAAGAGTGAGCGAAAAGAAAGGGAAGAAAGTGCTACAAAAAAAAGAGAGCGATGAAAAAATCAGAACATAAGAAGCATAGAAAACGGTAAGAGATCAGATAGAGAAAACATGAAAAGAAAAAATAAAGTGTAAAAAAATAAATATTAAAAAAAGTGTGTGGACATTAGTGACCGTTAATCAATAATTATTCAGATATCGTGAGATGCATCACACCAGACCGCATCTCACGATATCTGAATAATTAAAAAAAGTGTGGCAGCATACATAACTATGCGAACTATTATAGAAAAACACCTACATCCTTGCACGCACATCAATACATAACATAAAGTTAAATAGAATAAAATTTAAAAAAAGGAATATAATACTATATATCGTAATAATAGTTATATATTACAATAAATTGCATTAAATCAGAATTAACCAAGCAAATAATTAAAAATACACATCCAAAGAAAAAAATGGCAAAAAAGGAGGGCAAATTGGTGGAGAGAGAGAGAGAGAGAGAGAGAGAGAGAGAGAGACGGAGAGAAAAAAAGGTAGAGAGAGAGATGAGTAGTGTGAGACTGAAATAAGTCAAGAGAATGAAAGTGAGAGTGAAAAAAGAGAGAAATATGAAGAATGGGAGAGAGGGAGAAAGTGACATTTTTTTAGTCGTTACGACACCTTGAACTTCAAGTTAATAAAGATACTGTATTTGCCATTAAAACCACAAAAATCATCACAATAAACAAAAATGAATTTCACTTACATTTGTAGATTTCAGGGGAAAAAATACGAATCCATAATTAAATTTTACAAACATACAGATAACGCTGTTGATTGATAGTTTACTCTATATAAATGGGCATTTGTAAAAAGTTAGGAAAGCGAATCCTTCATGGGCCGTGAAGTAGAGTCGGTACGTTAACTTGTAATCGCGTTAAAACTCCACTAAAAGCTTCCGATATTGACCCGGGAAATTTACACGCCGCACACACTTTTCCCCGAGAGGAAGATGTTAAAAACAATCGTAAACTCAATGATTAACATAAGGGATAGAAGGCTTTTTGCCATATTTAAAAATTTACGACAACTGCAGAACCGACAGTAATTCACGGCAGTTTCACTACTATTCAATTCTTCTTCTTAGTCCAAAACTTTTTTACACTATCTACCCGCTTGTTCCTTTTATAACAGTAGTTTATTATTTTCAAACCATAAAAACAATTTTTTAATGAGTTTTCCGTACATGTTTTGTTTTTAATAAAACCATTAAAATATTTTCAAATTTGGTGTTTGTGAAAATAATTTCTATGCGCCATCCAACATAAGATTTAAATAGTACACGATTTTAACATTTTAATTTGATCCATTTATAAATTTAGTAGTCATAATTGACCGTATTAATTATTTAAATTAATTATACTTTTGATCTAACGCTTGATTGTGATGAAAAACCAAGTTTCACGAGCGTGATTCGAACCCACGCCCTTCGGCTCAATACGCCGCTGCTGTATCCACTTCAGCTAAATAACAGTCTAAAACATGGCCATACAATACCCAGGTCTGAAGTGAATGAATTTATGAACTTCTCATCAAAATGTCAAGTCGATCATTATTCAATAAACATAATGTGAAATCTGAAGTAGTAATAAAGTAAGTAATAATCTGTATTGTTTGTTTGGATTTTCATATTTTATAAACTTAATTTTGAAGAAACGGAAGTAAAAATCAGATGTGCATAAAGTAAAATTTTTTAATCATTGAAAAATGTTAACTCTCACAAGATGCATTACACCAGCAGTTACTAAAACTAGTGTAATTAGCAATAAAGAAAGTTCGAATCCCTTGCGGGAAATTTATCGTGGAAGATCCAAGGCCTCTGTTGTATATCCAACGGAGGCAACAGGTTCAGCCGACGATCAGATCATTACTACACCATTATGCTAAACTCGCACTTTGTTTCCTCAAAAGGAAGAAACTTCGCAATTCCAATTGGTCTCAGGAGTAAGCAATGGAAATCTTGGGCCTTTCCCAAGCAAAAACCTGGTAAAAACCTAATCTAATAACAGATTATAAAATAAACAGTATATACAATGGGCATATAAATAATGGGCATCAGGATTTACAAAAAAAAAGAGTGAAATTTCATGAATTTGTGGCGTCCTTTTTCACACCTGTTTTCACAGCTGTCAGCTGTCCAGACGGGCCATCGCCTTCCGGTATGACATACGTTTCCCGCGTCTTTCAAATTCCGCATCTGAGGCGCTAACAGTCAATAGGCGCATAAACTATGCTAACACCCTATAGTCGGAAAAATTACTGAATCGGTTAAAGTTGCAAAACTATTGATACATTATAGTCGCAAAAACTACAAAATTGGTATCTCTGATATAAAGATATGTTGTATTTTTTCTACAGGCAGCAGTGGTATATGAAGGAGAACGAACTACCGGAATGTGGCCTGACGGCCAAACCATCACAATCGAAAAAAGTGCTCGGAATGAACGTTTATTTAGTGTACACATATAAAGTCTGAAAAACAGATTTTTTTACAGGTGTGTATATGCATGAACAATTATAAATTATGTAAAACATTAATAAACATTGTTTTATCAAACGCAGACAGTTCATTGAAGTAAAGTGATCAGGGATGAAAAAAAAACTACTTGTTTTTCTACTGTCGGCTGTACTTGACGCATGACCACATGTCCGAACTGATGTAAAGTTTTTTTAAATAGTTTTTCAAAGTCCTAAGGAAGGTGTCAAATAGAGCCGAAAGTTCAACAGCAGACACAAACAAGTTGGTTTTTTCTCCTACATGGCTTCATCCCTGGTCACTTTACTTCAATATTTATCAGGAAGGCCAATAGTGTACTCAACAATATTTAATGCTCAACTTTTTTTTATCTCAACTAAAAACCTTGATTAATTATAATATATTAATTGATCAAGCGGACCACGAAATTAGTGAATTTAATGAATTAAAATGAAGTATACTTCACTAAAGCTCTCCGTGGCCATTTCATTTGTCGCCGAGAATCCAATCCGATTACACGACATTTGAAAAATGGCAAAAAGGAGGGAAAATTCAAAAGGTGGGGTTGAGATGAGAAGTTAGTGTCCGAGTGGATCGAGGTCACGATAGCTCAAGTCGTAGAGCAGCGGCGTATCTAGCCGAAGATCGTGGGTTCGAATCCCGCTCGTGCCATTTACTTTGTTATTTCAACTAAAGACCTTTATTAATTGAAACGGTTAAATTTACATTAGGTAATTTACGGTTAAGGTTAGTGGTAGAGAGCGGCTAAAAGTTGGAACTGGATGTAAATATAAAAATTAAGGAAATGTACATTAATACGCGAAGAAAAAACAACCTACCAAAACAACATTTTTCCTGAGAATATCGAAAATTTAACTGTTATACAGAGTATATTTTTTAATGTACTACTGCTGGATTTCCTTGTTGTTTAGACAGATACAAAGATGAAACGTCACTTTTTATATTTCAAATTAGAACACCAAATTTTTAATTTTTTTAAATGAAACTAGACGTTTTTCTGTTAAGAATGATACAACAACTTTGGAAGACCTCCAAAATTTCCGGCTCTAGGATTTTACAAAAATTTTAGTATATTTTAACTAATTTCCTGGACATGTTTATTAAACGTTTTAAACGCAAGTTTCCATTTTCTCTTTTCCACGTGAGGTAAACATATTATTGGGTTGTCCGGAAAATAATGCAGGATTTTGGTATTAAACAAAAAAAAAGAAACTAGTTACTTTAAAGCAATGTTCTTTAATCAAAATAATNCCTGTAAACGTAAACAGAATATTTTATATAGATTTTTTTTAATGAAAACTTAAAATCCTGCATTATTTTCCGGACAACCCAATATTAAAGAAAAACTTTAAACACAACAATTTTTTATAATAACAAAGTAATTGCTTACTTGAATATAGTATGAATTCGGCAGCAGGGTCTTCAATTTGAACAGTTTATTTGATGAAATATGCACTAGACAATAAAATTATCATATTAATTATTTAAATAATTGTTAGGTACCTTTTTGTATCAAGAGAATTACTAAAATTAAAGTAAGCTATTTCACTAATTTTTAATATTGAAAATGATTGTGTTTAAATTGTTTTTATTATGATTATATTGACCTTATAGGGAAAATAAAGAAAATATAAACTTGCGTTTAATAAACATTATTTATAACATTTCCTTACTTTTTAATATTTTCAAAGAATTTTTGAATCGTAAATTTTTAAGGTGTTCCTAAGTTGTTGTACTCAGATCTCTCAGAAAAATCCCATTTTCATGAAAATTTTTTAAAAATTAGGGTTCACGCTTAATATATAAAAAGTCATGTCGAAATTGACGACAGATTTGAAATCGGCGCAAAAATGTCAGGGTTTACCTTTGGTCACTTTTTCGTATCTGTTCAAAAAGTAGGGAAAACCTGCTGGCGCATGAGAAAAAAGGTATCCTGTATACTTATCGAATTTCGCTACGATTTCTAAATGCGTGAAATGATTTAAATCATCAAACGTGATAGAACCGCATATTAAAGGCCATGAATCTTTTAATATATTTATTTTTTATTTTATTTTTGTATTAATAAATTTTGTCGAACCTTTCACCAAATCTCTTGAATTATCCAATAGTTCTGTATTTATTTTGTCATAAATAATTAGTTTATTCATGCCAACCTGCTTAAAACTATCTTTTTTACAAACAATATGACGCAAATTAACAAAAGCCAAGCACTATTTTTATGAGTACTGTAGCCCAGTTTAATTTTTATATTTATTATTGTTAATTTTTAACTAAAGAAATATGTTGTAAAATATACAAATTGTCACTGTTGACGTTATAGACAGATTTAACTTCGGTAGCGTACGAAAATTAGTAGAAGTTTAAAATACCTGATAATCCCAGGCGATCATGACTTAAATATACCTTCGAGCTTTTCCAGATTGCTTTTAAAGCTGGCCCAGCCGAGCTAATTCACCGCTTGAAACAAGCGAGCCGAGCTTTGCGCCTCGTTATTAAAACGCAATTACCATTTTGGGTCGTTACCTGGAAAATTCACCCGGGGACTGAACCCGAGAGGATAATGATTTATGATAAAACCAGACCAGATAAAACGAAACGCATCGGAAACACAAAAAAAGAAAAAGGGAAAAGCTGATTTTTAAAAAACAAAAATGTTTCTTTTGTGATTTACTGGTAATGCCTTCCATTGACTACCTCATTAAGTAATCATAACATGTAAATTTAATATTTGAAATAATTCTTCAAAATTCTTAGTACGTACGCCGATTTCTTCATTTATAACAAAAACTGTTGGAATATTTAGAGACACTACAACGATTAGTTAATAAAAGAAATCGTATTGTTATCAATATAAAACGTAAATGTTGTCTAAAAGAACAAAAAAATATTTTACGCAATTTTAGCTTTACTTAGTTATTTTCTGTTTATCTTTCTTTTCCATAGGCGGTTTTTTTGGTAAAATACATTATCCCATATAATATACCATATTTATGTAATTAAAATCGTCAAGATTTTTTGACAAAGTACACCAAAATTCGAATTTTTTTACGTTTAGTTTAATTGAAAGCAAACAGATCTTCCTGTACATACGAAGTTTTCCTAACTTTAAACGATAACAATTATAAAAATTGTATTATATTTATATGTTACAACAATTTATTATTTAGCTTTAAACAGCAAGAAACAATTTTAAAATTAGCCAACTTTGAACTTTGTTTAAAAAGTCATTTAAATAATTAAACTGAAGTTAATTAGTAATACGTGAACAAACAGGGTCTTAAACAAAGCTCTGGTTTTTCTAGTCTAAAAACCATCAGCCCTCGAGAAAAGCTTTTTTTTCGATTCTCTCATCAACGGAGGAAGAACTCTGCCAAAAAAGAAAGTCGAAACTTATAATTTTTTAAAACCAAAGTTTTACAATATAATTAGTCTATTATTTTATTTTTCTCGTCTTTATGCAACAAGAGAACCAAAGGAATGTAACAATTAGGTTTGTGCTGCTTCTATTATAAAAAATACATTAAGTCTACCCTTGTTGAAAAGCTATTGGGTTGTCCGGAAAATAATGCAGGATTTTAAGTTTTCATTAAAAAAAATCTATATAAAATNTTGATTAAAGAACATTGCTTTAAAGTAACTAGTTTCTTTTTTTTTGTTTAATACCAAAATCCTGCATTATTTTCCGGACAACCCAATAATTAGTAATTCGAATAATTTTAGGCTCAGATAAATTAAAAAATGGCATAAATTATTTAGCGGGGTAATTTTTGTTAAATATGAAAATTTCAACATGGCCTTACATTTTTTTCAGTTCATAAGAGCTACCTTCAATACGGAACAGGTACCACTGAGGAAATACGTTTTTACAATTAAAAAAGCAATCCAAAATAATATACAATGTCCACTTAATTAAGTATTATGCCATTATCAGTGCATCTATCACAGTTACGGTACAAAGATCTCGCGGACATTGTCGTTTTAGTCGCCGGGGACGGTTTGAGAAAACTTGTCGTGATGAAAGTTCAATAGTACCACAGAATAACATATTCATTTCTGTTTTTAGTATTAGAAGTATCGACTACTTTTTCACTTACGAAGAAGTTCCTTACTAGATCAAGTTATTGCCTTGGAGAAGAAAGCAAATTTAGTTGCTACTGCCAAGCTTTCCATCTATTTTAAGGTTATCATGAGGGCAAAACAGCCTTATGTATACGGATTTTTTTACAGTCAATCTCATATTTCCTTGAAGACCGATTCAGTCCTAACATTGCCAAGGACTGTTATATTTTTAAGTACAATTAATTAAGGTTTTTAGTTTAGATGAAAAAGGTTAATGGCACGAGCGGGATTCGAACCCACGATCTTCGGCTAGATACGCCGCTGCTCTACCACTTGAGCTATCGTGACCTCGATCCACTCGGACATCAACTTCCTATCTCAACCCCACCTTATGAGTTTTCCCTCCTTTTGGTCAAGCGGACCACGAAATTAGTGAATTTAAAATAATACATTTATAAGGTTGTTTTGCCTTGAAGATGACCTTAAAGTAAGTCGAAAGCTTGGGGTATTTCTTTTTTCTTTAAGCTCTCTTACGAAACCTCACACCAATGAAATATCTCTTATCATAAAGGATCTACGTCTGAAGAAACCTCCTGGTATGGAACGGATAACTTCTACAATCTTACGACACCTCGGAAATAGCTACCTATCTGCACTTAAAATTCTGTTTTTAGAATAGCGTACTTCTCACCTTCTATTCTTCATTGAAATGATTTCAAACCCCATACCCTTCCGTCACTGTACTGTCAAATTATTCCCTATAATAAATAAAATCGTAGAAAATCACACTTTCTGCCCAACCTTCATTTCCGCAACCTGACCTCCAGATGGAGGTATGACGTTGTCATTCTACGATCTGGCTGAATCAGCGGTATCTTCTTGAGCAAAAAGATGGTGCTCCGGTCTATTCCTACAAGGCCTACCGGATATGGCACTCGGGGCTGGTCTGGAAGTTAAAAGAGTCGTCGCGTTTACCTACTACTACAAGATCTAAAAATCCAACCTCTATTAATTCCAATAGATGTAAGGGGTTCTCCAAGGAAGGTTCTTAAGACATATGGTCTTCACAGTATACATCGCAGACATTCGTACCCTGCCTGTGAATTATGCATACCACCTATGCAGATGATACTGCCATACTTTGCTGTTGTAAAGATCCTGTTATCGCTACCAGAATCCTCAAAGCTTATGTTACAACCTCAAGCAGTTGTTCAAGCGATGAAAAATAGTAATAAACATATAAAAATGTGAGTGAACAAGTAACAGTCACCTTTTGAACAATAAACACTGATTGCCTCTGCTACAACAGTATCCTTCTCCCAACAGCTAAGGTACCCTTGGGTTACACATTGACAACCGACATCTTAAAAGATTGCTGGAAAAAAAATTAAGAAACATACATTCAGCATCGACAATTATTCCTGACAAACAGTTTGAGATAATACGTTCTTTTCCACTATTCAGCTGTGCAATGTAGACGTCATCCCTTCCACTCGTGGGAGAAATGAGTGCAGATGTCAAGCAAGCCTTCAGGAGTTGATTTCTCTGAAAGCTTAACTTACGAAAGTCCTGCCTTCTACCTACTACTAGATTTTAAAATTGAACTTAAACGACATATATTTTCCGGCCAACCGTCTTCACAGATGTAGAAGTGCCTCAAAAATTTGCCTTTAGGCCCATCCTCTACACAGTATACACAGGAGACATACCCTTTCTGAAACCAGATCGTACCAGATAGTACCACCTAACCAGATCATACCACCATCCACCCCGATCATAATGATCCAGTGATCTCAGTCTGAAACCTGCAAACCTTTGTTGCATTTTTTGAGCGGTTGTTCAAATGGTGAGATATAACAACAAATTCACTAATTTTGTGGTCCGCTTGACCAATTAATATATTACAATTAATTAAGGTTTTTAGTTGAGATAAAAAAGTCAATGGCACGAGCGTTCGTGAACCTACTTCGGGACTTGTAAAAGAGATTTTGGCAATGAGCAGCGAAATAAATTTATTTTTTAAAAGGTTTTAAAAGAATATCTTCCATATCGGCCAACGCCGGCTCTAATGTTGTGGAACTTATTGGAATATGATGCGGGGGTGTGACTTTCATTATCTACATCTCCCAGATTAGATTCGTACCGAAGTTCAACCTCATTTCACCGGCGCGGTCCTAAATTTTTAAATTCCGTTTTTTAAGGTTTGAAACGGATTAAAAAAAATAAATCAGTAGAAGGAAAATTCAAATTGAGGAAAAATAGAAAACCATTGAACCGAATCGAGTAACCAAAGTGCTGATAGCAACAACGTCACATTTGACCCAAATTTTAAAATGCATTATAAAACATACATTACGTTATAAGAAAATATTTCATTGTATGTGTGTGGTGTTTAGTAACGTAGATTTTAGAAAAATATTTTCTTTATCGTGCCAACGTTTCGATCTTTATTGAGATCATCTTCAGGTCCTGGGATTTATAAACATTGTTTAAATTTCACGTATACATGTAGGATGTGAAAAAAAATTAATTTGTACAATGCTAGAAAATTGTATTATATTAAAGTATTTGTACGCACTCATAGTGTTTGTTTGCCTTGATAACCAGGCAAACCATTCCCCATTTTTTCCCATTGTCAGCTCTTTTTTTCTCAAAGAAGCCGACTCCTCAACCCATTTTTCCCATTGTCAGCTCATTTTTCCTCAAAGAAGCCGACTCCTCAACCCATTTTTCCCATTGTCAGCTCATTTCTCCTCAAAGAAGCCGACTCCTCAACCCATTTTTCCCATTGTCAGCTCATTTTTCCTCAAAGAATGCGACTCCTCAACCCATTTTTCCCATTTTCAGCTCATTTCTCTTCAAAGAAGGCGACTCCTCAACCCATTTTTTCCCATTGCCAGCTCATTTCTTCCCAAAGAAGCCGACTCCTCATATAAAAATGTCTTTCTATCCCGACTTTCTTCCCCACCACTTCATATTCCAACGTATATACACATAAAACATAAATATCACACTGGCTTTCTCAACATGACACACAGGAATGAACTATCTACTCGGAAAACACATTTTGAGAGAGTACCAATACTTTGATTGAATGTAAAATTTCTAGCATTGTATAAAATGATTTTTTTCACATCATACATGCATTTGTAAAAATTAAACAATTACAATTAATTAAGGTTTTTTTATCTCAATTAAAAACCTTAATTAATTGTAATATAACAACAAACTTACAAAACTGTGAACATGTCACTTTAACCTTTCGAAGAATGACCACCTCTACCATTTACTACGATAGTATCATCTTGCATTCCCTAATGTGTTCTTTATCTTGGGCTCTACATTGACAAATTATTTATTGCAATAAAAGTTTGCTAGACCAACGATGGAAATTTGGGGTTCAACCAGAACAACCAATCTCCTACGTATCCTGACAATACAAAATGCTTCTTTCTATGTATCTATCCAATCTCACCACTCACAATTAATTTTATATCCAATATGTCCTTGAAAAAGCCAAAAACAGCTAGAAAAGTTCCATAAACCAAACTAGTCACACAAATCATTTTGACAGAAAATTTTCATCCTACACCCAACTGCTATTGTTAACGCCATTTTTCGTGGACTTTGAGCCCGAGGTCCGGCGATGTTAACGCTCGGTCCTCTCCGCCACACAGTTGGTAATTGTCGTTTGAACTGTACGCATCGGTCAGTGGCAAATCGTTTGTTTCTTCTTCTTCAAACTGTTACTCGCCTCATTTTATTTTATTCTCGCGATCGTCGTGGCGAGACTATCGATCGAAGGAGAGTCTTCGAAGGACAACGAGATAAAGGGTATCCGTATCCCTATATTCCTACATCATCTGTACGCCTGTCCTTTTTCCCCCTTTCATCCGTCGTAGAATTTGGAGAAGTCTTCTATATGGTGAGTTCTTTGTTTTTCCTTTTATTTATCCGATTATTTTACCCTATTCATCAAATTACAGTCCACTTACTCGTTAACAGCTATATTAATAATATGGCAAAAAAGTGGGAAAATTCGTACGGTTGTTGGTTGAGATGAAGACTTGCGTCCGAGAGGATCGAAGTCACGATAGCTCAAGTGGTAGAGCAGCGGCGTATTTAGCCGAAGGTCGTGGGTTCGAATCCCGCTCGTGACACTGACTTTTTTTATCTCAGCCAAATCTTACATAAAAATAATCTTATGATTCTTCCTTCTTGAATGTCGGATAATAGGTCATCTCAAAAAAACCACAACCAGTTTTTATCCACAACGTTTAGGATTTATTTTAATCCTTCCTCAGGTGAGTTAACTCCTGTAAACAGAACTTTTTTTTAAATATCAACATGGTTATCATTGTTTCTTCACTTACAATGGTTAAAAAAGTGGTCGTCAGCCATTAATATTTTATAACAGTTTATTTTAAAAAAGAACCAGTGTGGTACTTATTCAGAATAGAAACAAATGTTTTAATATTTTGAACCTGACTAGACTCTTATCACAACCTCTCATGTGACGTTCGACCTCTTATCAACATCTTATCACAGACCAACGAATCAACATTAAAAAATACCACTGAACAGTTAAAGATGCATTTTTCTTATAAATCTATTTTTAAACAACAAAATTTCGGTCGTGGGTTCGAATCCCGTTCGTTTTTTCAGCTTTTTTATTTCAACCAAGACCATACATAAAAAGAATAATTAATTAAAATTATTAATTACCATTTTTTGAAGTTTACTATTCTTAAATGATTTTCCTAATGTAATATAAATAATTTATGTGATATATTGGTTTTGTTATTTGTTCGAAAAAACATATTAGTGTTGTAATGAATGCGCATAATCCTTTCTTTTGTTCTTACAGTAGGGGTATCATTATAATAAAGATATTTCCTTTGACATTGAATTTTCAATGAGTTTCTTTTGTGCTCGGTTTAATTGTTCCACGGGCGACGGCCGCTTTAGAAAAGGGGTTAATTTTGAGATGATAGCGACAGTGAATCACACTTATTTTCCCGTTTGGCTTTGATATACGGGCAAGTCTGAGTAAAGCGTTTCATTAACGCCTGGAAGAACAGGCCTGTATCTTGCGGGACCAGTTTAATCATGTTTATACCAGGGCGGAATCGATTGGCGCGCAAGTCACAGACTTTATAAATAAGCCCGTCGCGTAAAAACGTCCACGGCTCGGAAAGTTGTTACAATTAAGGGGCGAAGGCTTCATTAATAGCGGCAAGGAGGCGAAATTATCGAAAAGTTTCACAACATTTGTGTACTGGAGGTGGAAAATTGTTTAAATCATCCGAATGAAATCTTACCAAACAACGGAGCAACGTTTTATTACTGCATAGAGATGAATCTAAAATGCTACATGGAGTGGTGACTTAAAAGCCCGAATTGCACAGAAGCAAAACCTTTATGACCCATAAACTTTTCAAGCAGTGATTCATTCATTCTATACACAAGAAATACTTATGAAAATATTAAAAGTTCCATAGATGGGCTCTCATATATCAACAGCACTGTCGATAAGTGGTTTTTGGAGAATCTTACTTTTCTAGGGGTCATCCTCACCCAATTAAAAATAGACCATGCTAGTTTGACACACGGACACGTTCGGGCCAAAACGCACGTACATTTCCGGCGTGTAGGGAAAGGTTGTTTGATGGGTTCCAATTATTTGAAGGGTACCATAGATTTGGCTTCATATAGGTACTTATAGGTATGCCATCCAATTAAGAAAATTTTGCTTGAGAACAAGAGCGCATGAGGGCAAACAGGGTTGTTTGATTCTATACAGTACTGATAGTTTTGTGTCACTAGCGTGTGATTTGACGTGAATGTCTACTGGGAGTAAGCTGATGGCAAAATATTATTTACCCCATTCCTCAGATTTCGTACATAATATGTGTAGTGTGGCGTAGTCACCACGCTAGGTTCCCCTACTGGCTATGAAATGGTCTCACCCGCCACTGTGCAGCCAATCAGAGTAGAGCCCTTCCGAATGTAAACAGGGTTACTGCCCCACTGACTTCAGACTCGTCGGAGACTCGTCTCCCCAACGAGCTCTCACTAATCACTAATGGAACATAGTTTTCCACGGGGGTCGCAATGTCTTATAACATTGAGGTTCTATAGCGTGCGCATCTAGCCTTCCGGCCTTATCACGCCGTTTAGATTCTCAAGTTGGGAGCGACTCGCCTCCGCGCGCAGAAAATCTGCTTCTTACGCGAGGTTCGGTGTAGAAGCCCACAAATCCACAGAATATTCGATAGAATTGCCGACTTCGTTCGATTCGCCAAGCAGAATGGCCATTTTCTATAAACTGTATAATTATGGGATCTCCAGTGGGTTTATCGAGGTATTAAAGTCGTTGTATAGCGGGACAGAGAGTGCTGTGTGGTGTAGGGGTGAGGTCACAAGTACCTTTTGAAACTAGAGTAGGTGTAAGGCAGGGCTGTCTGCTTTCCCCTCTTCTGTTCTCGCTGTTTATTAACGATTTACCCGAGATTGTGGGTGGTGGTCTGTTTGTCGGAGCATCAAATGTGAACTGTTTAATGTATGCAGATGATGTGGTTTTGATGAGTACTGAACCGGTTCAACTTCAAAAGATGTTAAACAGGTTTGGGAGAATACTGCCGAATGTGGAATNTCATAAGGTGGGGTTGAGATGGGGAGTTGATGTCCGAGAGGATCGAGGTCACGATAGCTCAGGTGGTAGAGCAGCGGCGTATCAAGCCGAAGGTCGTGGGTTCGAATCCCTCTCGTGCCATTTACTGTTTTTCATCTCAGCTAAAAACCTTAATTAATTATAAAGAAGAATGTTCAAGAAAAGTGCAATGTTCTACATACCATTTAACATACAAGAAATTGAACTTCGATCTTGGAGACAACAATTACTTGAATAAGGAATACAACTGGAATTTGATCAAGGTTGCTTTTCGCGCGAGAGGTCAATTATTATATTTAAATTTTAAGCCTTGGCTGGAGGAAAGAGACCAAGCATTCTATGTATGTAAACTAAAAACGGTGGAAGATTTGTTTCATTTTTTGGCAGTTTGTCCAACTTTGGAGAACGTTAGGTTAATTTGGTTCCACAGATGTCGTTTGACATTCCGTGAGTATATAGAACTTTTAGATGGGAAAGATTGGTTTAATTTGTATAGATATATTATAGACGCGCTGAATTGCAGAGATAATTTTATGTTAAGTTTATAATTTGTATGTTAATGTAAGTTTTATTTGAATGTAAATATGTAAGGGTCAACTGGCAAACGACTAGATCATGCCATTACAAATATTATTTTGTTATTTTGTACAAAAATGTAATATTTTGTTTTCTTTTCTAAATATACTTTTATAAAAAAAAATAAAAAATGCCGACTTCTCCAGCTTACCCCTTCCGAGATAACCATCCTAACCATCACTAATGGAACACCGTCATCGTCATCGACGACTTACTCGCAGCATTAGCCTGGATCTCGCCTTCTCAACACAGCCGACTTGGCCAACTGGCGCACTCGGATAACTGCTGTACCCGAGTCCTTTCAACCACTGCTGAGTCAACTGACTCATGGCTCCCGGACCTCAGCCAACGGTTCTCTCGATACATCGTCTCGACGCAACGAAACAACACCGGCCTTTTTCAGTGCAACCAAAAACATCCATTCATTAAATGGGTGATGTAGGTGATGTAGAATAGTATTTGACTCACTACTCACTACCCTAACTGAATGAACGGTATGTAAACAAACAAAAAAATTATATAACAGTGAGTGAGAACTGATTGCATTGGGGGATGAACAGATCTAGCTGTACAGTGTGTATACATACTCAGACGCAGCATTGAATTTCTTAAACTTTTCCACCTTCAATTCAAAGCTGGTCTGTCATACATATATATACACTCTTAAGAAAATTTGATTACGTAATTTTGATGTGGGTACCCGGACGCGTGGATGGAAGGAAACGAACAGCTCGTCAAACAAGTCAAAGTAGGAGCATTGTGGACAGGAACCGTATTATTTGACTAACCTGGTTAGGCCTTAATGAAACGTATTTATCGAACGATTTCCTTTTGAAACCCCTTCAAGTGAACGTTTTGTTTTTGAATTTTAATGAATGACGGCTAAAGAAACTCTTCAAACCTCGTATATCTCGGAAAACCCGGAAAATGAGTGATTTACAGTTGTGATCACTATGAATAAACAGGTTAACCGTGATAATCTGACAATGGCACAGTTGAGGCCGATGAGCCATTCAAGTCGCATAAGTCTCTGTCATCCGCACTCACTTTGCTCCTTCAGCATTATTTATGAAAGCATCTTGGAAAGTGGTTTTTTTTATCGGGGAACATTTTCTGATTTGGTTGTAAATATTTTTTTTCTGAATAATAAAAAAAGGAATTTTTCGTTTTTAAGAGGTTGTTAAATAAATAAAAATGATGTACACGACGAAGAAACAGTTTATTTGACTAATGAAAAGGCATTACAGTGTTTACCGTATTGTCATTTTACATTATTATACATATTAGGATTTAACAATTTTTCTAAGTCTTTTAAATCTTTGATAAGAATGGCTGGTACGCTTTCTGACTTTTTTAGAAAAATCTCTCCGTTCACAACACCGACGCCTTGATAATTCATTTGCTTCGCCACTTTTTTCGTTTCGAGTAGTATGTGTTGTTTGTTCAGTGAGAGGCTCTCCCTTATGTAAATCTCCGAGTCCTTTTTCATCCCTAAATCCTTGGCGTTAAGCCCCTTTTTTTGCCGGTAGCATTTCAAAAATCCCTCTTTATCGAAACGCCTGACGAAAGCCAACATGATTCCGTGGTAGCCGTCTTTGTTCTGCCGGTTTATCCTGTAGCAAATGTCGACCATTTCGTCGTTCATGGGGTATTCGATGGCCACGCCGATCTGTTTCACGATGGCAAGAAGGTTTTCGTTTTTCTTATCGGGCACACCTGTTATTTCCACTGCGTTTCTTTTTGTGTTCTGTTCCGCCATGTCAAGTCTGTACGATAAAGTTTCGATTTCTTTCATCAACCTTTCGTTTTTCAGTTTCAAAGCGTGGATGGAATCTGTTGCGTACGATACGTCGTCTTTGGACACCCTGACCGTGGAATCGCCTTCGATGATGGCTTCGTAGATGCTGCCCATGGTCAGGTTGAGATCCTTTTTAGCTTCGGCACGACCAGAATCTCCCATTCCTTCGTCATTTCTCTTGCTCTTTTTCTTAAAGTCATCTTTGAAGAGTTCTTTGTGCTTCAAGCATGCTTTGCAACGCCACGGCAGCCCTCTTTCTCGGTACAGCACGGTTTCATCGTCCGTCAGCTTCGTGCACTTAGAATGGGACGTACGCTTACAGTCGCAGCAAGTGACCATTAGTTCCGTGACGGTCATTTTCTTGTTACATTTTAAACATTCCATCTTCTTTTTTTTTGATCACTTACGTTATAGATCGCGAATTCTTTCGAAACTCTATTTGTGGGAGTTTAAGTTTTTATGTTCATCACATGTTTTCCTTCAATTACATTTTTCAACACTATAATATAAAGAATAGCGAAATCATATGAGAATTTTCCAAAAATAAAAATAAATTGGCAATACTATTTTCCATAAAAAAATAATATGCTATACTGCTCCAAATTAATACCAGGTTTGTAGTGAAAATTGCAATTGTCTTGTTACAATAGCAATAAAATGAACTTTACGTCCATTCTAAGCACCGATAAAATTGCAACAATTTGGGAAAAAACTTCGTAAAATTGACAATAGCGTTTTGCAAAATTTTCGAAAACTTTTCAAACACCCGAGAGAATCAGGCCACATGTGCACCCCAACTCGCTTTCCTCCCGCATCGAAGTTCTAACGCCTCGGGGAGGGTTTTCGAAACTATCTTTAAATCGATTGGATTCGATTTGGAATAAAACTATTGAACCGTCGACTTTCTAAAACGTCATTACAGATAATATCAACAGGCAAAAGTGCCAGTTTGTAAAGATTTTTTTCAATTTTATGAAATGAAAAAGTCCCGATAGACACAGGTTTGTTCATGGGATTTTATCGGAAAAGAACAAATTATGAAACAACAGGTCACTAAGAAATACAGAAAGAACAAAACGTTTAAAAACGAGTTACAAACAATATAGAATGAAGAAAAAACGGCTAAAACCCTGGCACAATTAACACAATAATAAAAAATATAATGAACAAATCTTAAATAGCACCCTGGAAACATACATTAATTGGGCCATATAATATACAAGAATGAAACAAAAGAAACGTGAAAACTGACTAATTTAATAAATAAATTTGGTAAAACAAGAATTTCAATTAACGAAAACCATTTTCCTGACGTGACAATTGCTATACGTCAAACATGATGACAAAAACTGTATCATAGGTGTTAAACAATTAATTATATCCATGCTTATCTGAACAAAACAAAAAATTTAAAACGATTTATTTACAAAATTCAAAAAGACAAATTTTATTTGTTTGCACTTTTTTTCAATAATTATAAAACTAAAAATTATCCCGTATCAATAAAAGTGCAATTATTCACAAAAGGAAAATACGTACAATGGCAAAACCTACCATACTTTCTTTTTAACATCAATTTCACTGTTTGAACGATCTGCGCCAAGAAAATTATTTTAAATTCTTCTGAACGGGGGCGTCGGTGGCCGCAACGGTTTAAGCGTTGACACGGCGCTCATCACTGTACGGTGAAGGTTCCGGGTTCGAATCCAGCGGCCCTGCATTCGAACCCGACATACTTACAAATGAGCTTTTTTTCAAAAACACCGGCACACCGAGGTTGATATAACCTTTGCTGTTGCGAACCCTCGTAAAAAAAAATATATATATATTCTTCTGACCAACTAATATAAAAATCAAGTGCGTTCACATTAACTTAACGTTTACGTCGAATTTAGGGTATCAAAGTCACTTTGTCGGAAATTTAATTTTGATATCTTATTTTTAAAAAACTCACGCTCACACTGACGTGGCCTAGGGGCCGCAAAAATGTCAAAACCAGGTAACAAAATACTCAAAAAGACAACATCACTCATTATCATCATTATGTTCATGTGACACTAGTTTGAAGGTACTGAAAACCACAAAACTATAAATCAGCGTATCATTGAGTTAAAAAAACTTACCCAGAAGTTTGTTGATATTTTTTCGCATAGAACACTGATCAGCCACTAAATGTAGTGAAATGTTAAAACTGTTTTATATACGAAAACTGGGACGATCAGGATTATTAGAGGGGGTCAAATTACAAATTTAACATTTCATTGAAGTTAGGTCGATATCTGTAAAGAAAATGTTGTCAATTTTTCTTTTTAGCATTGTGCACAGATTAACAGCTAAATATGGTGAAATGTTGAAACGTGTATTAAAACCACAAAGCGAGAATGACCAGGATTATTGGAGATGGCCAAAGTACAGGTTCATTACATCGCTAAGCTCAGAGCAAAATCTCGCAAAATAAAATAAGTTAATATTGTTTGACTTCGAACACAAATCAATCATTAAATATGGTGACATCCAAAACTGAATTAAAGATCAAAACAGCATAGAAGGACTGTCCAGAATGATCGGCGGTACAAATACCGATATGTTTCACATTTAACATAAACCCACCACTACATATGGTGCAAAGCCGATACTTAAAAAAACCCAGCAAGGATAAGTGAACGAGGATGATAAATTCTGAACCTAACGACAGGTTCATAACCTCACTGAACTCCGGATTTCATAAATAAATGTTTTTGGACATTTTTTGTATTGAACACAAATCAACTACTAAATATGGTAAGTTAATAATCAAAACAGCGACGATGGTTGGACTAAGATGATCGAAAATGGCCAAACTACAAATTACATAATTCAATACCTCACCGACCTCATAAAACAACCTCTCATAAAATGAAATTTCTTGATATATTTTGGCATAGAACACAAATCTATCACAAAATATAGTGAAATGTCAGGCCATTAAGACAAACAAAAACATCGAGGATGGATGGATAAGGATGAGGGGCAACTGCCAAGCTACAATCTCATCACCGAACTGACATAAAGAAAACACCTCCCAAAGAAATATCTGTTGATATTTTTGGCAGTGACTACAAATCAGCCTCTCAATATTGTGAAGTCCCAAAAGTTAAATTACAAACCAAAACCGCGAACATTGGCGGTCTAGGATAACATGGGCTTACCATAATTCCATCACCTCATTGACCTCAGGACCATTTCCCACAAAGCAATTTCTGTTGAAAGAAAACAGAGAGGATGGACAGACTTATCGTTAATGGTTAAGCTACAGTCTCATCACTGAACTGAATTAAGAAATATATAAAAAATAGTCCCTTGATATGTTTGATATTTAAATCTATAGGATAGTCGAAAATGGTACAACGACAGCTTCAACACCTAACCGTCTTTGAAAAAGAACATACACAAAGAAAGGAAAAAAATTGCATATATATGTTATTATTTGAACAACAAATTAATTATCATTTTATAACATCAAAAAACCACCTAATCTATGAAGTAAAAGCCTACCATCACTTGATACTGTGAGTGACGTAGATTCAATATCCTCCCTTACATGATCTATGATTTATATTTGCATTTCCGTACAGGAAATGCATAGAGGGATAGGAACCGGTAGGTAAATAAGTTATCTGGATCCGACCTGATACTAGTTGATACTCGGAAGGAGAAGATTGACGTCTTGAGGATGTGTTTGCAAGGGATCCCAGGGGAAATGAAGGGATGAATCACTTTCCATGCCCACCCTAGGTTGGTTCTAGGCTTTTTTATACTTAGGTATGGCCGCTATTCCGAAATTGATTCTCCTTCTTTCAGAGGGAAGAGGTACATCGTTCTACATGCATACATCTCTTCGACTCCGGTCAGTTTTGAATATAAAATATTTCTCTTCCTTTACATTATATTGTGTACATATAACAAAAATATAAATATTTATAAAATTATTTACACAGAACTACAATTCACATTTCTTACAATCAGTAGTAGTAATCCTGACACGAAACCCAATTTTATAGCGTATCTCTTTTCTTTTGGGCCCAACCCTGAATCGGGAGAAACGAAAACTAGGTCCCAGAGGTTTTTATGATCGGACCTGACTACGTTAATTTAATCTATCGACAGGCACCTTTTTTTGATAAATGAATTTCCAATATTTAATACAAAACCAAAATAGATCTACAAGACCAAAATATTAGGAAAGGATATACTCTTTTCAAATTCAATATATTTCAAAATAAAATTACAATTTATTTTATTAATTATTATTTTTAATTTAAAGAATCTTTTTAATTTATAATTAAACCTATTTCAAAATCTACAAAATATCAATTTAAAAATCGAATTTAAATTTGTTTTAGAAAGAAAAGTAAAAGGAAATTATTATTATTTATTTATTTTTTAAAATTATTTTTTACCACCAATTTGCAAATAGTTCTTTTTTTATTATTCGTTATAATTTTTTTTAGTTACAACCATTTTTAAATTAAAGTACAATTATTAATTTTTAGTTTTGACGCCAAAATATAAAAGTGGATCGAAGTCACGATAGTTCAAGTGGTAGAGTAGCGGCGTATCTAGCTGAAGGTCGTGGGTTCGAATCCCGCTCGTGACACTGACTTTTTATCTCACCTAAAAACCTTAATTACTTGAATGATATTAATTGGTCAAGCGGACCATGAAAACTAGTGAATTTAATAAGTTAAAATGAAGTATGCTTCACTAAAGCTCTCTGTGGCCATTTCATTTGTCGCCGAGGATCCAATCCGATTACACGACATTTAAAAAATGGCAAAAAGGAGGGAAAATTGAAAAGGTGGGGTTGAGACGTGAAGTTAGTGTCCGAGTGGATCGAAGTCACGATAGCTCATGTGGTAGAGTAGCGGCGTATCTAGCCGAAGGTCGTGGGTTCGAATCCCGCTCGTGACACTGACTTTTTTACCTCAACTAAAAACCTTAATTAATTGAGTGATATTAATTGGTCAAGCGGACCAGGAAAACTAGTGAATCAAAATATAAAATTTACTCACTTGAATTGTGTGCAAAAAAATTTTTTTTCTTTAATACAAAAAAACGCTCTTTAACCCAGTGTTATTTTACCACATCCATTACTAAACTTGTTAAATTTACTTATTTTAGGCAAGTAATAAAAATACAATTAAACGTTGAGCTTGTGAAATCAACGACTAGCTTCAACATCATATTATTAGGTCAAGGCTTAAGCTCATAATTATTTTGATTGTAGTGAAGATATAAAAAGTATATTCATCGTACCAATTTAAAAGTAGAATATAATAATCCATTTACGTTTTAGTGGTCAATTGTCCAAGTTACTTCTTTCAATTAATTATTTTTTTTATGTAAGATTTGGTTGAGATAAAAAAGTCAGTGTCACGAGCGGGATTCGAACCCACGACCTTTGGCTGCTCTATCTCTTGAACTATCGTGACTTCGATCCTCTCGGACACAAGTCTTCATCTCAACCTACAACCGTTCGAATTTTCCATATTTTTTGCCATATTATTAATATAGCAGTTGGGTGTAGGATGAAAGTTTTCTGACATGATGATTTGTCCACTCGGACACCATCTCAAAAGCGGGAAAATTCGAACGGTTCTAAGTTCAGATGGAGAGTCCGAGAGGATCGAAGTCACGATAGCTCAAGTGGTAGAGCAGCGGCGCATTTCGCCGAAGGTCGTGGGTTTGAATCCCGCTCGTGACCCTGACGTTTTTATCTCAATCAAGACCTCAATTAAAAAGAATAATTAATAGAAAGTAGAATATAATGTGAATTTCCTACAATAATAACAAAGTTATAGGACAATTATTCTATTTAAAGTGTCAATTTTACCAGTCCTGATGTTGACCCTTAAATAGGTCGAAAACTTGGCAGATGAAATTAATTTCTTTTTTTCACCGAGATCTAGGTTATTCGTGACGACAATTATTTATGAATAAAATGACTGACGAAATCAATTCAATATATATTTATAATATATATTTGGTGTTTAGTGACCGTTAGTTAATGATTATTCGGAGATCATGAGGTGCGGTCTGACAGGTGCGGTGTGACATAGGTTTTAGAAAAACATTTTCTTTATCGTGCCAACGTTTCGACACACAACAATGACACAACTACACAGAAAACACACACTTTGAGCGAGTGCAAATACTTTGATTAAAACTAACATTTTTATGTTGTGTACATTATTGTATAAATTCATGTTCACATCTTACATGTATTTGTATAATTTAAATAATGTTTATAAATCCCAGGCCCTGACGATGATCTCAATAAAGATCGAAACGTTGACACGATAAAGAAAATGTTTTCCTAAACCTGCACCAACCACAGACCGCTTCTCACGAACTCTAAATAATCATTTATAATATATAATGTTGATCTTTATGGGCATTTGGTTCGGACGGTGGGCGAACTAATATTTGAAGTATTGACCATTGCAGTCAATATGGAAAGAAAAATACGTGTTAATGACAGGAATCAAACCCACCCCCTCATATTATCATATAACAATGTGTGTAAAATTCTGGTTTTCTGAAAACTATATAAAAACAGAAAATCAAATAAAAATATTTTTTCGCCTAAAAAAGTTTATATTTTCCTAAAACGTAGAGTTTCTCACAGAGAAGTAAAAAAACATATTTTGATTAAATCTGAAAAATGTTCGTTACCGATAATTCTGTCTATCCTTGCTTTGTTGGTTTCTCAGAAGTTTGGAATTTCTCCATCATCAGCGTGTTTGTGTAATTTCTGGGAAGTCAAGTCTCGTGAAGTGTGCAGCACATGTGTAGTATTTTTATTTATCAGTGTTTCGGTGGATTAAGACGGTTTTTTTGGCCCGTCATTGTGATAGTCGATGCTTTTTCTTGTCAAGCGATATGGTGTTTTGAATGGTGCAGCCTGTGTGAACTATTGTTATTTCGTGTGTGTGCTGTTTAGTGACCGTTAGTTAATGATTATTTGGAAATAGTGAGTTGCGGTCTGGTGTGACGTAGGTTTTATAAAAAAGAAAATGTTTTTCTAAAGCCTACGTCACACCAGACCGTATCTCACGATCTCCAAATAATCGTTATTTCTTGTGTTTTTGAGTTTCTCGTTCTTAAACGTTTTATGTTTTTTGTATTTCCAAAAGTTTAAGTATGTTCATTTTTCGTTATTTCGGCACGTCGGGAATTGATGATTTCTGTTGTTTTGAGAGTTACCTATCGATTTCTGTAAGATGAGTCGCTTAGTTTCGTAGATTTTACGCCTTCTGTCCGAAACAATTTTTGTCTGTTCTTGTTGTACGTTATTTTGTTTTTCGTCCTTTCTGTCCGAAAACGTTTTTGGCAATACTATTTGACAACGTGCTCTAAGTACGAGAAATAAAAAAAAGTAATTTAAACATAATCTTTGCCGTCGTTGTACGTTTATTTCAAATAGAAGTTTTATTTGGGGATAAACGATTATCGGCTTTGTTTATTACGTTTTCTCAATGCCTCGACCTTTCTCAAAAATCACAAAAATGAAAATAACTTACGATCTACAGAAACTTTACAGCTGTTAAGAAGTTTCCAAACTACATATATTTTTTTATTTCCGTTTCTTTAAGCATGTTCTCTTTTTGATTACATGTATTTCTTTCTTATAATATAAAATAAATAGACTTTAAAGAATTATCGAAAATTGAATTACAAATTAGACATTAAATTTACAAGATGTTGAAAATGAAATAAAAAACTTCTATACGTACCTAATTTTAAAATAATTGTAAGCTTACTTTATGTCGTATTATACTTCCTTAAAGTTTTACATTTCAAGTCGAAGGACGTGTTTATAACTTCTTCAAGCTGATGATGAGCTGTGTGGTGTTTAGTGACCGTTAGCCAATGATTGTTTGGAGATCGTGAGGGTGCGGACTGTTGTGACGTAGGTTTTAGGAAAACATTTTCTTTATCATACCAACGTTTCGATCTTTATAGAGATCATCTTCAGGGCTCATAGTGTTTGTTTTCCGTGTAGATGTGTCATTCATGTGTGTCGTATTGAGAGTACCCCTCTTCACACAAAAAATGATCTCTATAAAGATCGAAACGGTGGTATGATAAAAAAATGTTTTTCTAAAGCCTACGTCACACCAGACCGCACCATACGATTTCCAAATAATCACTGATGTTGAGCGTTGCTCGAAATCCGGTCGTTGAAAACAACAAACAGTGAGTAAGAAAATCTTTTGAAACAATTCATAACTGTACTCACCCCACCTTTATCATTTTCAGCAATTTGGGCTTGGTATAATTTTGGCAGTAGATAGGTTAATTGCTTCCATGGTCAGAGAGGTCCTGAGTCAGTTAAAATGTAAGGATAGATGATAATGATTTTTGCGTTCGTAAACTGTCGGGAAAAATTGTTTTGCATTTTGACCGTTAATTGTACTGCGCTATTCATCGTTCCGTATTTCTTCTCACTTTTTTACCTGAATTTTTAAAAGGTTTTTTATTGTAACTACCACAGAGGGTGTCAAGAAATATAATTCGTTCGCTGCTTCCTTTGCCGTTTGATCTGCAAGCTCGATGCCAATGGTACCAACATGCGCTTAATTGCAATTGAATCGAACTGTCCAAAACATAACTTTCTGAAGCTGGTGTAGTATTTTTCTAGTTTCCTCGGTGAGCTCTGTTCTTATTGATCGATCTTTTAGAATATCGACCCGACAGTTGGTTATAATGGTCACTTTTTTTTTCAAGATATACTTTTGTTGTTGTCACCAACAATGTAGCGCGTTTATTATTCAATCAATTCTTTGAGCTATTTTCGTCCAATCTGTACGTTAAGCTGTCGATGTTGCTCCCATTTTTTAAAGTCGACAATGGAACATTGAACTCGTCCCTCCATTTTACTTCCGTCCGTGTAAATAATCAAATATTTTTCTGCTTCGTAGACTTCCTGAACATCTGGAAAATTGGATGGGTGTATCCACTTTTTGGATGGCTCGTCCCATTCAGTAACGTAATTTGGTTTATGCTGACTTAAGGTAATGAACTGTAGCTATTTATTTTGTGAATCGTAGTGAGTCAATGAAATGTTTAATTTTTGCCATATTGGATTGAAATCTCTAGGCCAGAATTTCAAAGTGGTGCAGCGTATGCGCATTGATTATACCTCCTTTGTACAAAACTTTCAATACTACATTTATTTGATCCCAAATGCACTTTTGCTGAGCGAGATAAGGCTTTTACAAGATTAAGAGTTTTCTGGATCACGGTGTATATGTGTTTATTCCACTTAAAGTTCTTTGTAAAACTTAAGCCAAGATACGATATCTGATCGACAATTGTAAATCTTGTACCGTACAAGAAAAGCTGCTCGTCGGGAAGTGAACTCTTGGTTGTGATGTTAAGCACGTTTATCTTTTCAGTATTAAATATAACTTTAATTTTTCTACGCCAAGATGTCAATGAATCTAACTGCCGCATTTGGTATAAATTCAAAGTCAAAAATTTTTTTACCTGAAAAAAATATCATCGGTGAATGCATAATTTTAACGTTGGATGGTAATTCCGTTTTGAGTAACGAATCGTTCTGAACATTCCAAAAACCAGGGCGCAACACGATCACTGAGGACAGATTCGGTTAACTTTTTTTTTGTTACGGAAGAAGTTGTAGCCAGATATGTGGTTCTATCTTCAAAATAATTTTAGAAAAGGACATATAAATGTCTGGGACAGTTGTTGTTTTCAAATCCCCTTAGTATTCCAGGCTAGGAGGCAGCATCATCATTTCAAATCTACGGATGTTATTAGTTCTTCTTCTTGGTATCGTAAACTTAATTCTTTAAAATTCATAGCCTTTGTCAATGCATAATTAGTATTAGACTGAGGAGTAAAGTCAAACTGCTTATCATTTAAATGATATCTATTTCGATGAAAATGTAGGATGCATTCTATGAATAGCTATTCCAACCATTTTCCCGAAAACTGTATGAGACTTATGGTCGATAATTATTCAGAAATCGTGAGATG